>NW_024871131.1:1452500-1740203 GCF_019054845.1 Dipodomys spectabilis | reverse complement strand
CTGGAACTCTAAAACTGCTTTCTATGCGAGAGCTTGTTTAGACTCCAGCTTCTCCTCTGCCATCTTCCTGGAACTCCAACAACATATTTCTTCAATGAAATATAACTTAAAAAATTTGTCCCTGAAAGCAATTAATCCTGATTAAAACATTTTCATGTGCTAGAAATCCTAAATGCCAGAGAGCAGCTCCTGAAGTAGTTGTGGTACTATCACTTTTTGTATATTCTGCTTATAATCTTCTCTTTTCAAGAGCATTTGATTGTTATTATTTTGGAATTATGGTTAATATGTATTTGTCTGCTATTTTTAAAGAATGCATTACCCAATACTGGATCTCTTTTTCTAACTTTTCGGTCTATTCTATTTCTGAAAGAAACACAGCCATTTGAATTACATTAACTGCTTATTGAATTTGAATCAGCCTGGAGAGGAAAAGAAGAAAAAATATGTCTCTGGGGGTATGTCGAGGTAAAAATGTATCTGCAAGCTATTTATCTTAAAATCATCTATTTTTCATTATGTTTAGATTCTGATAAAATTTAGCCTCTCAACTCACACAATGTAAATGCAGTCCTATTTCATGCCTTCCAAAAGCAAACAACAAATTACTATTTATTTTAAAATTATTTTTAATTTTTAAAATTATCATTTATTTTAAAAACTGTATTTTTAAAAAGTTAGCCAAGGCAAATGGTTCCACTAGCTATTTAGAGTCATGTTTAGAGTCTATGGTGAAATCCAGAAAGGGAAAAAACATCATGTTTTCATTCATCCTTGAGCCCTCTGATTTACTTCATCTACTTCTGAAAGAGTAAAATTTTGGCTTTGAAGCCTTTTGCTTCATATCCACAATGTGTCACTCTTCCATTATTAATAGGAGAAATTGGAGAAAAGAGAATCCACACTAGAAAAAGAAGAAGACGAAAAGAGAAGGAGAAATCTAGATTTTTTTCTTCCTCATCTCAATCACAAGGTCTGGATAAAAATTGTAGATATTAGATACAGTGCTCTAGAGTGATTAAACACATCTATAGAAATAGATAATGCCACAAGTGGTCACATGGAGAATGCTTATTTATAAAAAAAATTGTAATATCTTCCAATAAGAAATGTTATCAATTTGTTTAGTTCTTGTTTAGGATTTGTTAAATTCTGGTGTGCGCTAGTCAACTATCATAAAGGTATAAAAGAATGGTAAGAAACTAGCATCTTAATATCATATTCTAATATTAGCTTAGTTCTGCCTGTGTTATGTGTATGAGGCTGTATTTGAGTTTTGTCTCAATTTCACAGGCTATACTCTTCCAACACATAAGTTGAAAGAAGACTCCTTCTGGAAATATGCTATTTTTATAGCTAAGGGGAAAAAAGACACAGGTAATGAGATAGAAACCTTCCCCTAGAAATAGCCTTTCACCACTTCCGGTTCAATTTGTAAGCAGAAGTAAGTCAAATGACCCATCTTGACACTGCAGACTAGAGGTAAATCTCACCTACAGGAAACTGATTCAGGACATAGAGTAATATGCCAAGATATGCAACACTTGAGATAAAGAGGAAAAAAAGAGAACCATAATACAATCAATCATACTTGCCATCACATTAGGTAACTTATTTTCTAAAACTACTGAGATCTTCAAATCGTGTCTTTTATGTTTGGTTGTTACAGAAATTAGAGAACATTTTGATACTGAGACAGCATAAAATCTCAGAGAAAGTTAGAGTAATAATTTCAATACTACCTTTTGTTCTCCATGAAAAGAAACCATTTTACAGACAATAATTTATAATTTCTTACCTAGTATCTTATTTTTCCAGAAATGGATTTTGTTAATATTTGTGATTATCCACCAGAATAAATGTCTTCATTGTTCTGCATCTTGTGCAAACAGCAAGTCAATTAGATGTAAGTGGGAGTTCATTATTAGCACTTTTTAAAAATGCAAAAAATGTGGACAGAGAGCCAATATACATATTTTTCCACCTTCACCTACAACATCCTCTTTCTTCCTTCCTAGGAAACACACACAATCAATAAAAAGGTGTAGATATATGGTTCTTGACCTGGAAAGTGGAAGCAGAATGTTTTGGATGTCGGGGATGACAGTTAATAGTGTTTTACATAATAATATCACATACAACAACCCTAAGAGTCCTGCAGGTCTTAACACTACTTCCTTAGTGATGTGATAGGAATATCAGCCTTACTGGACTAAATATTGTTTTCCACTTCCTTTTCTACCACCTGGCCTAAATTGTAATACATATTAACAGAATGAAAAGGTAATGCCATCTTAAGAAATTCCAATTGTAACAAGACATGATGAAAAAAGAACTTTACAACTTTGGCTGTGGGGGCGGGATGGGTGGGCAGGGATGTTAAGGGGAAACAAAGGAGGAGGCAAAAACGCTTGATAAGAAATGTACTCATTACCTTGCTCATGTAATTATAACTCCTCTGTACTGTATTTTCACACAAAAAATTATTAATAATATAAAAAAAGAAAGTCATTTAGTGCTCTGGGAATGTGGTTTCACGGAACAGTTATTGCTTAGCACGCATGAAACCGTGGGTTCAATTACTCAGTACCACATAAACAGAAAAAGAAACACTGGAAGTGGTGTTTTGCCTAAAGTGGTAGAGTGCTAGCCTTGATAAAAAAAAAAAATAGAAGCTCAGGAACAGTTCCCTGGCCCTGAGTTCAAGCCCTAGGACTGGCAAAAGAGTCATTTAGCTAGGAAATGCAAAATAAAGAACCCATAGATGGAATATATGATTGCTCCTTCCAACTGATACATATCAATAGTCCTTAATTCATGTACTTTACCTATATTAGAATACTGTGTTGAACACAAAAAGTTTTGTTAATAGGTCATGGCAATTAATACCAGGAATATGCTTAGATATCAGTGAAGATTAATCCTGGAAATTCAAAGATTCCAGGCTCTTGAGTGGCCACTGCTAATCACAATCAGAAGGGTAGTATAAGTGAGATTTGGAAATCTTTTTGGTAAGTTATGGCACCAAAAAGGTAGAGGTTAATTAATAGTTTTGACAGAAGGAATAACTCCAGATGGAAGGAATAAATAATAGTAATAACTAAGTTGTAACATAAACTGTTCTAGAGAACCATTTTTGGTTAGTGAAGAACATGTTATCAACTAGGCTTATTCCTCATTGCCTTTAGCATTCTAATAACTTAGGCTAGTTCATAATCTCTGCGTGATAAGTTGTATATACTTCTATGCTGCTCTTTCATACCTGATCTATTTTGCTTTCTACATATCTGTCTTTCTCTATTTCTCTATCAACAATTTCTTATACTAAGTCCACATACGCAGACAACAGAGGATGCTAATGTAAGAGTCTCATAGCTCATGAGTCATTAATGTAAGAACATGGAAAAGGAGGACATCTTTATTGCTACCTCCATTTTATTGAAAAGCTGCAATGTCACACCATTTGATTCAAATTTCCATTCTTTGTCAACATAGTGTCATTAAGTGCACATAAATGCACATATGAGCTGGGTGCCGGTGACTCACACTTGTAATACTGGCTACTCAGGAGATTGAAACCAGAGGATTGTGGTTCAAAGCCAGCCTGGTCAGGAAAATCCATGAGAATCTTATCTTCAATTACCACCAGAAATCCGGAAGTGGTGCTGTAGCTAAAGTGGTAGAGCACTCAACATGAGCTGAAGAGCTGAGGGACAGTGCCCAGGATCAGAGTCCAAGCCCCACGACCAACAGAAACAGTTCCTGAAAAGGAATGACAAAGTCAATAGTAATCTTCCCAAGCAGAAAACATAATTCCAAAATAATTCACTGCACCTACTTTTGCTGAGTTAAGTTATGGTTTCTTTGCTGAACATAGTCTCTTCTTTTAAAAAATTGTCGAATACTAGCTTTATAATAAACTTCATCTAACATGTCTTGGTTCAAAAGAGAAGTCCATACAGTTGATGTCACTTGGATTTATTACAATCTCAAAGCCAATAGGCAGGAGAGTCTGCCAAACTCTTATCTGTAATTAAACACCAAAAAAGCCAGAAATGGAGGTTTGGATCAAGCAGTGGAGTACTAGCTATGGTGGCAGGAAAGACAACGGTTAAGGGACAGGGTCCAGACTCTGAGGTTAAGCCCCAGAACCAGCACAAACTAAACAAGCAAGCAAGCAAAAAAAAAACCCACATATTTCTTTGGGACCATCCTTACAGCACTGGTTTGAAAAGAGGCTCCTTTTGCTGATCATGCTCACTGGATCCTGCTTTTTGGAATCCTTATTGCTATGGTGAACTCAGGACCAGATTAAAGGAATGGATAACTGACTCCTGCAACAAGACAATCATGTCAGGAGCGAAATATCTAGGCATAAGGTACCTTTAAACCTACATGTCATTTTTTCTTTGCAGTAGAACACTTTTAAAACAACGTTATTTCCTTTTTATCTATGTTGGCCTTCAAATGACATATTGCTTCCTTTTGTAATACTCTCAACTAGAAATTTACAGACAAGTTTTATGTGAGTAAAGAACACACTCGAAAAAGTCAGGGACAGAGTTTCCTTCAAGCTTTGAATTCTTTTCTTGTACAGTAAAACGAGAGCACAAATTAAGTTGAACTTGTCATTTCTCTATGTTCAATTCCTCTCTTGGAATCAGTTTACACTTCCAGTAACAGTTCCTTCCAATTACTTCAAGTAACAATCTATGGTGCTGCTCCAGGTAAAATGAACGTTTTGTGGCTTCATTGAAATAGCACAAGTACATCTTTGTACATGAGGTAACATGTGTTTCAGAAACAACTTAGTCATTAGAAAATACAGAATTTCAATCGCTTATAATACATTATACATGTACATATGGATATATAAAATTATGTTAAGTGAAATGGACTCTAAGATAGGACACAACTTGATTTTTCTTTATTGTTATCTCACAGGTAGTATGTGAATCTTTTTGTTTCTCTTCTATTTTCTACCTCCACGGTATAACCCCTGTTTTTACTGTATTTGATGTCGGTGATCTGCATCTTGCATATACCTTTTTCTAATGTGGGTAGGAGAAGGGAAATAACAAAATGCTGAAAGAAGGATACAGTATGACCCATTGTAACAATGAGTTCTACAAGACACTATGTAGAAAATGAACTTTACAACTTGGGGATTGGAGGGGGGATTTGGGGCTGCGAGGAGGAAAGGGAAGGCAGGGGAAAAACAAAAGAAGAGGTAACAATGCTTGATAGATTATGTACTAATTAACTTACGTATATAACTCTAACCCCTCTGTACAACATTTTTTACAATAAAAAACATGAAAAGCCATTATCCTGGAGTACATTAAGTTCAAATTTGCTAAGTGCTCTATAAATTAAGACCAATTTTAAGTGAGAAGAAGGTTTTTTGTGTGTTGTGCATTATTTCACAAATGTACATATGTTAACAGTAGGAGAAACAATATGAATAATAGGAGAAAAAGAAGTTCTGTGTTTAAGTATGGTTACTCAATAGAGTATAGAATACGCTGCAAATAAGACAAATTTGAAAGAATAAAGCCAAGGCCAGTATGTAGATCTACAGAAGTGATAAAGAGAAAGCATTATTACTAAGTGGAATATGAAGGATGAGGCCACTCTGTCTCTTCTACTAGCTCTAAATCATGGCAACTAATAATGCAAATGTGTAAAAAGTAGAATGGAAGAATATTTATAGTTTCACAGCAAGTCAGATATAAGAGCATGGAGTTAACTGGAAAAAAGCCATGTTGAGAGAGCAGGAATTATATTAGCAATGAACTGTTTGCTAAGTTCACATTTCTTTTTATTTCTTTCCTTTCCTTTTCTTTTTTCTTTGGTATTTGTGGGGTTGAAGTCTGGGCCTGGGCACTCTTCCTCTACTCTTCAGCTTAAGGATAGCAGTCTACCACTTGATCCACAGTGCCACTTCCAGTTTTCTGGTTGTTAATTGGAGATAAGTGCTTCAGAAACTTTCCTACGTGTGCTGGATTTCAACTGCAATAGCTACTCAGCTACTCAGGAGGCTGAGATCTGAGGATTATAGACATGAGTCACTGTCACCTGGCTTAAGATCACATTTCTAACAGTGTACACTCAATATATGTAATGTGTATGTTCATCTATCTTTATATGAATTCTCAAGTTAAAAATCTGGGCTAGAGGGTAGACTTTACACTCACAAAAGTGTTTCAAGTTTAAAAGTTGATACTCCTGGAGAGATAAAACCTAAGAATGTAAAGGATTCTGGGAAGTTCAGTTTGCATCCAGCCTGGGAAAAAAATTATTTGCAACAATACCTATAAT
Source organism: Dipodomys spectabilis (assembly GCF_019054845.1). Taxonomy (NCBI): domain Eukaryota; kingdom Metazoa; phylum Chordata; class Mammalia; order Rodentia; family Heteromyidae; genus Dipodomys; species Dipodomys spectabilis. The sequence goes on along the minus strand of NW_024871131.1, from coordinate 1,733,882 downwards.
TAAACAGCCTAAACCTGCATTGTAAGAATGGCAGAAGTGATGGAATACTAGATATGAAAAACACTGCTGAATAAGAGCTTGAGGTTTTGGCATACAAACATGCAAGCATGCACATACACAGAGGCACTTATATGTGTAAACACACATATGAAACAACACTCAGAATGTGTTGAAAAAGTTAGAAAATAATAGAAAATATGTCCTGAGTAAGACTAGAACAAGTGATAATTTTTAATATTAGAAAGTCCCCAAGTGAACTTTCCCCAAAAAATCTTGAGAATATTACAAAGGTAGGGACCAGAGATATTAACTCAAGTAATCATTATTAAAGGGATCAGATCCATGGAAGAATGAATCAGAGAACCCTGCAGGTGCATCTGAAAATGTTCATATCCTGTGTCAAATGTTAGAACGTCTTTGAAAATTGTACATAAACAATCAGAGCAGTCAGTCTAGAGGATAAGATCATCGGAGAAGTTCAGAATTGCTAGCTTGTTTCTAGATTAAATAAACCAACAAACTGTGGTAGGGCAATGTGATAAAGCCTGGAATTCTAGCACTCAGAATAAGATAGGAGATTAGATAGTGGAATTACATACCTTCCCTGGACCAGGTAGTATAATTTTGTCTCAATAAAACAAGCCAAAAAACATGAAAGGAATACACAGTTGGAGGTTTGGGCTAATTTTTTCACTATGTTTTGATAAGTCAAGTTTCCTATTGAAATGCTCTCATATATAATCCTCACTTGTGTTTTACATGCTCTCTTCATTACAGAACATTGTTAGATGCAAAATAGTTCATTATTCCCATTCAAAAATTTGAAAAAGTAAGCATCATTATGTTGGATTCCAAAGCAATGATGAAGGATTACAAAAGCTTAAGCCTGGAGAATTAGCAAAGTTCATCTTATGTAGGACTTAGGAGACCTGCCTAAATTAGAATTTATATTTGAAATAACTGTTTTTTGTTTGTAATTTCATATTCTCTAGGATACTACAAAATTGTTTTCAAGTAGAAGATTTATTTTAGAAATTCACAAATGATTGTGGCATTCTATTTGCCTAGAATTTTCTTTCAAGTGAGGTATATTTAGAAATTAGTTCATAAATAACTCCAGTAGTTCATGTATAACATGATAATGTGAATAATCCAGACAAAGTTGCCAACAAATGGATGCTATGAATTTATAAATTTAGAAAAAGAGCAATTTTTGGAGACTTTGGTGTAACATGGTATGAGGAGAGTAATTGAATGAGATCTTTTTTTTTTCTTCTATCTATACATAACACAGGAAGAAATTTCCTTAAGTACCTCTTAATTACTCATACAATGAGGGAAAAAATCTAGGTTTAACGTTTGTTTTTATTTTGTTTTTGTTGTTTACTTTATGCTAGGGCTTGACCTCTGGGTCTGGGCACTGTCCCTGAGCCTGTTTTTGCTAAAGGCTACTGCTCTTCAACTTTAACCTCAGTGCCACTTGGAACTAGCTATTCCTTACGAGTTTATTGGAAATGAGAATCTAAGGAACCTTGCTAACTGGGTGGGTTTGAAACAAAATCTTCAGATCTCAATGTTCCCATATTCAGATCTCCTGAATATCTATGATAGATAAAAATAATATATAATAAAATTAATATAAAATAATAATATAAATACTATTTGCAAGTATTCTGATCTCAAGAATACCACTGGAGGGAAAATGATGCAGAAAAGTTTAGTGTAGTGTTCTTTGCACAATTGGGAGGGCATCACAGCAGAAGTGTAGTATTTTTTTTCACAATAGTGATAAGCTAGTCATGATGTGAATTCAGGCAATTTTTAGGTGCACCTTACAAGTTACAAACTGTTGGGCTAGGATGACTTTACAGCATAAAAACTTAGGATTGATTGTCATAGAAATAATAGCTTACTCTGATGATAAATGTTTACTCTTCAGGAATTAATTATTATAGATAGGTCATAGTTTTATCTTCTACCAGAATGTGCCTATTTTTTATTGACTTTTAAATATGTAACATCTCATTGGAAATTTGATCTATTGCAGAATTACTTAAAATGTAAACAGATGCTGTTTTAAATGTCTCTGGTATGGCATGATCAGAATTTGAAAATGATTAGTTAGTAGTCATCTGAATTTTGAAGAATACATATATTCTGTCCTCTTAACAATTATTCAGTTTTAAAAGTTAGGAGTTTCCATAGAATTGAACTTTCTTAGGTTATATTGTGAGACAATGGTTTTTTCAACATAAAGGCAAGTATATTGTGAAGATATTCCATAGTCTGATAACATTCAAGTTGATGACCCTCTAATAAAGAAAGGGGGAATAGAATTGTATTTACTATACCAATACAGTGAAATTATATTTTATGTAAGTTATTTTTTAATTTAATTATATTGTCAAGGTGATATATAGAAGGGGTTGCTGTAATTGTAAGATGGTGAATAGATAACATGTAGAACTTTTTACCCACTACCTCACATTTTACACAGTTTTCCTTCACCCCAATACCCTTCACAAGTTGTAATGTAAATTTCCATCATGTTGTCTTGTGAGCATTGATATTACATTGGTTTGTCCTTCGTCCTTTGTCGTGCCATGTTGTTGTTCCTCTTCCCTTCCCTAATTAAAATAAATATGTATACAATGACACATGATACTGAAATCAAATACAGCAGGGGACAAACCATAGGTGAAAACACAAAAGAAAAAAGAATCACAGAGTACATTAAAAACAACAACCACAAAGAAAACCTTTGTTTCCATATGTAGGAGTTCATTTTGCTCATCATCATCTTATACATAGCTACTGAGCCATTCTGCTCATCTGCTGGGCTATCCTAGATATTTCCTACTTGTTACAAATTAGGGAAACCATGGAATCTCTTTCTTTGTGTCTTGTTTATTTTACTTAGTAGGATTTTTCCATTTCCGTATGAATTGGAAGCATTTTGTCACATGTATCACATTTTGTCAATTCATTCATCTACTGAGAGGCATATTGATTTAAAACATGACTGCATGTAAGTATCACTTAGGGTAATTCAAAAATGACAGATGCCACCTCCCCAGATATTCTAAAATCATGATTTTTATGAAGATACGTTTTCATGGTGGTACAAGTGTTGAGATATCTGGATGAGTCTAATGTATATCTTGCACTGAATTAAGCAGAAAGATATCCAATATCATATGGGTTAAAATGGTGGTGACAAAATATCCCCTTGAGAAAGATATAGGAGGCTGCCAGAAGTCTGAAGCAGTTCAGATAATTTTGAAGGATTTAGAAATGCAAGCTCATGTATGTCTCTTTAAATAAAAATTATGTAATTGGAAGGGCAAAAGATGGGGAGGGGAAGAAAATGAGTGACAGCAGATCATTGTCCCAAGTTAGAGTATAAAAAGACATAATCTACAACTTCCCAGTTAAAGAGAGAGTAATATACTATGTCCCACTTAATTTAGGTATATGCAAAATATTTATTTGGGTTTTTCCTATTTAACCCTCCAAAATAAATGAAGTCTTATAAGAAAAACTGTGTTATTTACATTACTTCAATCTGAACACTAACTGTGAGGAGCCCTCTTTTTCTCAATTTGCACTTGGAAAATAGTCCCTAAGTTGATGATGATGTGGCTGATTAGAGTCAGAGTTAGGGGCTTCTACTTTTACAACTATCCTAGAAGTGTTTAAAGCAGTTTTCCCCCAAGATATCCAACTACACTTTCTTAAGCTGTACTTTGAACATACTCTCACACCTGAGCACATAATTTGAAATTATACTTCAGCATTTCCTTGGCGCATTCTACTTTGTGCCTTTTGCTTTTTTACACATTCCTTTTGAGTTCATAGTTGCTCTATTTCCATTTCATCTATACAAACTGCTAAGAACATTGTTCAACTACCACTTCTTGTTTGCACAAGACCAGTCTATGTATGAAAGTACTTTGTCCCTATTAAGCAATAGGGTAGAACTCACTCTTTGAGGAGAAAAGTTGCACAGTGTAACCATATGCTCACATTAGAGGATGTAGAATTTAAAGCATTTTGAGACAAACTGATATTAGAATTGAAAGTCTCCTTAGGTCAATTTCCTTGGAGCTCTTTAGTTTTCCCATGAGAAATATAAATAGCCACAAAATCGAGAGCTAATTAGCAACACTAGATCCTAAATGTCGTGTTAGTACAAGTAACCATTGTATTATTGTTACATCAAAATCCTTCCCTACTTACCTAAGGGTATGAGAAAATGAAAGAAAGGCATTAAACAAAATGTCTTATCTTTTTAGGCATTCAGTCGTATTGGTGAGGGTAAAGTCTGAACTCTTCCATTCAATAAAAGCTTGAAGTTTATAAAAGAATTCCCTACATATAAGAATTTGTGACAGGTTGATTGACAGGGTTATTTCACCAGGGAGATATCCCTAACAATAACTAAGTTAAATAGAGTATATGGAAGTTATGATGTGTCAATGGCTATTGAGGCATTTTCTATTTTAAGAATCAATTTGGAGAGTCTTCAGACACATCAGTAATGCTGTATGCTCAACCTAATACTTGGTGTTACTTGTCCTACATTTATAATGAATAGGCTGATAAGACATCCAAACATATCTAAAGATATTTCAATAAAATCCCAAGCTGATGTGGAAAGATGGGCCACACATTGGACCTGTAGGACAAATTAAGGTTTTCTGTGCTGTAGTTCACTCTTTAAACTCCTAGATAAACAAAGTCTTCACAAATATTCACACAATACCTATGAGTAAAGTTCATGACAGTTATATGCGTATAATTCTTCTAAGGTCAGGATTAAAGCATTGGTTCCCAACATTTAAAATCAACAGGATCTGTTGAATTTATGGATCCAGAATTTTATGGCTTCATATTCATATCCCAAAATTTTATCAATATGACTTTCACCAAAACAATGTTCTTATTGAACTTGTCTATGTCCTTTTACTTATCAAATCCAAATAGCATATTTTTTTAATATCTTCTTGCAAATTCCTTCCTTTACTTCTGTAAATCTGTGTTTATTACTTTTTTCCCCTTATTTATCTTTTTCTTCCAATCTTGTATACAGTGGTGCCCACATTGCTCACACCTGTGTCAGAACTTTCCTTTTCCTTTTCCCTTCAATAATACCCCCAATTATATTATTATTTTTCATATTCATGGTCTTGGATATTTTGATGATGTTTAAACAGACACATCTTTGCATCTAAACTTTAGAACTATTAGAATTTTTCCCCTAAATCCATCATTTCCACCTGTGGTCCTTATAACTAAGAGTAGCACTAACACAGTTACCAGCCAAACATGTGGAAGCACATTTGATTTCTTCTTACCCTTCTACTCCCTCCTATTAGATAAGATCAATGGTCAAGATTTTCTCAGTTTCTGTCACTGAAATGATTTCTATTTTTTGGTTGGGTCCTGTCGTGGGGCCTGAATTCTGGGCCTGAGTGCTGTCCCTCAGTTCTTCAGCTCAATACTAGGACTCTAGCACTTGCGCCAGAGCACCTTTCCTGCTTTTTTTCTCTGCTTGTGTGGTGCAGAGAAATCGAACGCAGGGCCTCATGCATGCAAGGCAAGCGCTCTCCCACTGAGCCACCTTCTCAGCCCCCACTCAAATAATTTCTATATACTCCTTTTTATGCCCCTGACACCAGCCTGTTTCATTTACTCAACACTGTCACTTAGTCCTAAAACAACCATTTCCAAAGTATGCTTTTTCCCCATAGTCTTTTCATATTGGTCCTCTCCATCACCAAATTACTCTCTTTGTAAGCACACAGAGTGAAGTGTTCAGACACAAATTCTAGGATCATTATTTACTCACTACATTGACTGTTGGCCTTACATTTCTCATCTTTAAATGGATGTTATCTACCAGAAATAATGAAGAATATATGTGTTGACTTCTAGAGCTAGAAAATGAAAAATGAAGAGTCCTTACATTTTCCACCTTACCTTACAAATAAGGAAAGAGTCAAATTCAGTTTGTTGGTATAAAGTCACAAATTGTTTCCTGCAGAAATAAAAATAAATTTCACCTCCTGGCACTAAGGTCTATGTCCTTTTAAGGTAACTACAGATAGGTAAGTGGTACTATGTAAATAGTGTCATATTTTTCAGATGTATTGAAGAACATACCCTTAATATATCATTGACAACACTGGTTATTGAATAGTATCTATATGAGAATATTTTTGAACTAATCACACTAAGCTGAAAACTACATCTTAGTCCATCAAAATGTGGAAATAATTAAGTTTATTTATAAGAAAATAATACCACCAAGAAAAGTGTGTATACATTAGAGAGACTGCAGGAATAACATTACGGTTTTTACTGTTTCTACCTGTTTACGTGATAATATTTCTTGATATTGAAACTCTCCTCTTGTTATTCTTATTATATGTAATCCAATGCTATTTATTACTATATATTCAATGTGGGAAATATAGCTTCAAAAATGTGTAAATTTTTTTCCTTTTCAATCAAATATTGTCATTATCAGGTTACACTGTGGTCATCATCATCCTCATCAAAATTATTATTAGCATCATAAGTGCTAACTATTGAAACTCTGATATGTACCTATGATTTGTGATTATTTGTCTTTTGATTAATAATTTTAATGTTACCACTGTGCATGCATCCATATAAAAATTTTGAACAAAGAAATAAAAAATCTAAACCATAACAATTAGCTTGACTATGTGCTTATAACAAATTATAGAATAGATTTTTGAAGTTTTGCAATTTCCTATGAATCAACTTCCTCTCTCCCCACCACTACACACAAATATTTAAGAGTTTGAACAGAATTATTTCAAGTAATATACTATAAATATTACTACAATATCATGTGTACATCTAAAATTCCCTTAAAAGTAATAAACGCTACATTCTATTGAAATATTAGTTATTTTATTCTAGGAAACTTTTGGAAAAATAGACTGTATATCTTTGAAATAAAAAGGTCAAAAATGGTAGCATAAAAAGTTTTAGAGGGAGTCTGTCTTCAGAAATATATATATATATTATGTGTAGAAAGACATACATTTTTACAGATTGTCATCAGAAATATATACATATATCTAAATTTATGTGTAGAACGATGTACAATTTAGTGAAACAAAAATCTTGAGATATAATTAAAGTTAAAAAAATACATTACACCAAGTGCCAATGACTCACACCTATAATTCGAGCTATTCTGTGTAATGAGGTCTTAGAATTGTGTTAGAAACTAGCCGAGACAGAAAAGTGCTTGTTAGATTCTAATCTCAAATTAACCACTAAAAACAGGAATTAGCTCTATATTTCAAGTTGTAGAGTGCTGGGTTTGAGCACAAAGTGGCTTAGGGACAATGCCTAACCTTGCAAACAACATCAAGAACAACAACAAAATATATCACATTAATTTCACAGAAGCATCTTTTACCTGCTGTGAACATTTCTTAGAAACATGAATACATGCGCATGGACAATGTTAGGTAAAAAGTAGAGAATATTTACTCCTTTGTTAAAGACATGACTATTTAGATTGTTTAAGATATTTAGGTAATGATTCGAAATTAAGAATAATGATAATATATTGGGACTGGTCTTTTATTCTATTTTACGATAGTAATAAAATGATATTTGTAATTATTCTGTAAAATTACTCTTGCTTGGTATTTGAATTATAATAAGTGATAAACATTTTTAAATGATTTCCATAGGAAAGGATAGTTTTAATGGTATTAATTCTTTGGTAATTTCAATACAATTAAGAAAATTATTGCAAGGCTGGTTTGCTCTAAGACTATATTTGTTTTCTTGTTCTAGTTTTCATATGTTCGTAGAAATTAAAATTCCAAAAATTCAATGGATGTTGGCATTTAGGATCATCTTCATAGATACTAATAATGATACTAATAATGGAGTCACTTAAGTCGAATTGTTTTATTTCATTTGTTTTTGTCACAAATAATTCAAGATGATTGTGTATTTTGTTTCTTTTCACGTTATTGGTTCTTATCCTGAGAATACTTTTTTCTAGCAAAGTAGAGAAAAGCAATTGGATTGAGCAAGTAACAGATGGCTATCATAAAATGCAGATGAATAGATTTGTGTTTTCTATCATTTGCTAAAAGTTTCTTCCAGAAAAGGTTATCAATTACGTATAAGTGATGTATAATTCCTAGATATTCCAGTTATCACATACATTTTTTGATTGGGTTATCTCTGAATAAACTCAAAAAACAGACAATAAAACTCAAAATAAACAGAAATCACATCTTTGTTTTAGAAGCTGTAGTTTACAAAGAATTTTTAGACAACAACAAAAACTTCTTTTTGGGTATTTTGTATTTTGTGTGAAGAATTTTCAACTATAGTTTTATTTTTTTGCTGACATGAAATTCACATGCACTATATTATCTCCTTTCATTGTATACATTTTAGTTCTTTGGAAGTGAATTGTGCAATCATAGTTTTCTAAGCCTAATTTTTACAAACTTGCCTTTCTTCAAAGAGAAATGCTATAAATTTTATAACAGATATTAAAATAGATATAAAATTGAATTACAGGAATTTTTCCTGCATAAATCTTCTACAGGGTGTCTTTTCAAAATTTGTTTTGGGGAATTATTTTCAGGTTCTCACTCATACTGTCCAAGTGCACTGTCAATGATCTACATTCCCGATCCATACAAGTTTTTTACTTGTCTTTAATACATACATAGAAGTGTAATGGCTAGAACATATACAATTCTCTTTGACCTTTTGAAGACTTGAAAACTTGCTTGCTAAATGACTGTAGTATTACACAAATCATTCTGCTATGCTGAGTATATCAATTTCTCCACAAATGCATTACTATATTTTGTGTCTTCTTTTTATATTATGGTCATACCAGTGAGCTTTCTTTTTCTTTTTTCTTAGATACTAAAGAGGAGCTTAATTCATATGCTTCTCCTATTGACTATTAATTTATATATGTTCTTTATAGAAATATCCTGTTCAGGAAAAATTTATACAGAATTAGAAAATATAAAAGTACTTAAGATTCAGGATCACTGTAGCATTAACATCGTAGCATTAACAAATATGTGCCCTCTATCTGTTGGATATGTTTTCACTACTTTCATAGAATTAAGAAAGGTTATCAGTTGATATTAGTTTATTCTTGCTTTTCTTTAGCCACTAATGCTTACCATGTCAACTTTTTGGAAACGTTTACTGATCCATTGTAATGAATTTTTACATTTATGTTTTGTAGGTTTTTACAACTCACATTTAGTTTGATAATAATTTTTTTGTTTTAAATTTTTGTATAAGGTTTGAGGCAGTAATCTAAGATCATCCTTTATAACTAGAGAGGCAATAGTGCCAATACACCCATTTAAGATTCTATTTTTATTTCATTAAGTCATGGCATCCTTTTCAAAATCTATTGACAATAAAACTAAGAATTTATTTTTGATAAATCTGTTACATTCTAATATATGTCGGTTCTTTCACTAATAAACATGATAATAAGAATCAAATCTAGTATGAGGGCTCAAGCTACACCATTTTACAAGATTGTTCTGACTGACCTGTATTCCTTGAATTTACATACAAGTGAATTGAGCAGTTGGACCAATATTCTACAGATATCTAGATGTTTGATAGTCACTCATATTTTATACCTTGTGAAAACACAAGACCCCAGATATTATATAGGAAAAAATGTCTTTAGAGAATGCTTAAAACAAAATTAATTTAGGAATGAGTTAAGATTTAGATAACACTATAGCATAATAAAGTTGAATGATAACGACTTGAGCTGTACAACAGAGGAGAGTGAGAAGGGATAGAATGATGGACCACCTAGGAGCTGTATGTCATTGTTATTGTGTTTCAAATACAGAAAGACTTCAGACAAGAAAAGGAGGAAAATAAGCAAAGTGTCCTTAATCAAGTTTCTTTTTAATCCACCTAAGAGTGTGGACTAAGAGTCAGAGAAGATGGGAAAAATAAAAAAGAAAATAAAGCACTGTATAGACCTGTTACAATGTAAAGAAATTGTAATAAGAATATGATAATTAATTTCCAAAGAAATAAAGGAAACAAAAGGTAAACTCTAAAGGCAAAAAGAATGAAGAGAGAAAAGAAGCAAAGTAAAACCTTTATCAATAACAAACACAAGAATTTGGAAGTGCAAAAGCACTGGAAATATTCTAAATAACAGTAAAATAACAATAAAAGTTGCTAATGTGGATAGAAAATGGATCACATTTTATCATATATAATTTTGAAAAAACATACTAGGAATGAAAATTTAAAAGTCATAATTTAAAACACTATTTATCATAATTTAAAACACTATTTACATTATAACTACACAGTGTATAGTTCAGTGGTAAAATCTTGATATAGCATATGTGAAATAATGGTGTGATCTCCCAAGAATTACGAAGTACACACAAAACACACACACACAAAAACCACATAAACACACACACACACACACATACACACACATCACATACACACATTTGGAATACTGATATTATAATATTAAATAGAGGAAATTATCACAAATAATAAAAATAGGTTAATATATGAAATCATAATATTGCTCATACTATTTAAACGTTTAGTAGAAATCAAATAGTCACAATATACTTGGATTCTTATAGATTAAGTAAATTGAAAATTAAGAAATAGAAGACATGAGAACCTTTGCAAATAAGTTTTAAATAATAAACATTTTGAAACATGTATACTTTAATTTTGACAAAAGATTAATTGTACTGGTGTTTTAACCTCAAGATTTAGCATATGATAACCAGGTGCTCTATATCTCGTTATGGGAGGCTATATCTATAATCATTTCACTCTGGATATTTTTATGATAGGGTCTCATAGTTTCTCAGGCTCTCCCGAATTACAAACCCTATTTGCAGTTCCTACCATAGGTAGAAAATGGAAGCCACAAATCACCATGCCCAGCTCAAACTTTTTTTTTAATTGAAGTACAAATATTTACAAAAAAAATGACCAGGAAATGAAGCCTTTCTTAATATAGTATGTGCTTCTTGAAAATACAGTAATTATTTGTTACCTGGAAAAATATGTTTAGAACTATAAGAAAATCAATTTATTTAAATTCACTAACCATATAAAAATTAAGAAAATAATTTTAAATATTCACATGTTAAATATTTTAAAAGCAACATATATGTGTCTGAATAATTTACATGTGTAAAATTTATGCAAAATTAAATTTACTAATACTACAACTCTGAAAAAAGAATCCTAAAGAAACAAGAAAATAAGTAACTAACATCAAAATTTGAAATATAGAAAATAAAATGAAGTGTACTCTTTAGTTGACTTAAGTAACTGTAAACCCCTTTTATATCAATTTTAAAATAAAAATGCATGAACAATGAAAGCAAAAGTACATTTGATCAATAGCAACAGCAAAAGCATCAGTAATTGTTTGAGTGTACAAAAAAAATCGATGGAGGGGTTAACAAGGTTCCTTTCAAAAGAATGTGCTCATTACCTTATTTATGTAACTGTAACCCCTCTGTACATTACCCTTACAATAAAATTATATTGAAATTAAAAATAATACAAATAATATAGAAATTAAGAATTCTTAGAAGCCATTAGTTAAAAACTTTATAAAAACCTGCCCCAAGTACCCAAGGAATATACTTTGATGATACTATTTAAATACTTAAACTTCACCAGAAAAGCAAAATGTTTAAAAACTGTTACAAATAAAGTAATAAATCAGAATATATTACTATAATAATCATTGGATGGATTTTTAGTGGCAGTCAAATATGTAAGAAATGAGGCAATATGCCATTCATTTGCACTTAATAAGTGAGAAAGAATTTTCGAGGTCTTTTAAAATATATCATAAGTTTAATGAAGAAACTATTCTGTCACATAATATGATAATCAGATAAAGATGATATTAGAGAAAAGAACAGATTGTACTAAGTTTTGGGATGTTAATGTATGTACTTCTTTTGGTTTTGGAAAATTGTGGGGATTTCAACTTGGGGTATTGTTCTTGCTATGCTGGCATATCAGTGGTTAATTTTAGTATAGGGGTTCCCTTTCCACAAGAACATGCACCTGATCTGTCCTTTTATTCTTCCCATCATCAATGGCATCAGAGTTGCACACCTATTTGTCTACCTTCCTGGATCCTGCAGTCCTTCCAATCTTAGTCTCTAGATAGTGCAGGATGGTGGAAATGATCCAATGCACCCAGCTATAAATTGAGAAGGAACTCCCCTAAAATTTGTCCTGGTTTCTGTTCTCAAGCCTCCTAAGTAGTTAAGAGTACAGATTGGAGCCCCTGGTGCCAAGCAGTAACAGTATTTTTAAAACAATTAGAAATAAATATGACAGGCTTGTGATAACCTCAGGAAAAGAATAAAAGAGCAGTGAAGCATAGAGGACAGACAGAATATTAACTAGCTACTCAGAGGGTGAATCAGCTTAGCTAGCTACTCGGGAAGCCGAGATCTGAAGAACACTGTTCAAAGCCAGTCCAATCATGAAAAAACATGTGATTATCTCCAAAAAACCAGAAGTGCAGCAGTGGCTCAAGTGGTAGACCACTACCTTGGGCACAGATGCTTAGAGCAGGAATGATGAATGCATGCATGAGCACATGAACATGCACGTGTGTGTACAGGCACGTGTGTGCACACACACACAAATGAGTATTTCAATGCAGAGTTCTTTATTTTTTTACCTTACACTACTTTATTTTCCTGTATTAGTTCACAAATTAACAAAATCAGCTAAGCACCTATTTACATACATACACCTCATGTTTCTCTAAAGTCTACTCTCTTTTTGGCAGCCTGCTCTTATTTGACCCAAAAGTAAATTATTCAGAAGATCTATTCATCTCCCTCAACTCTGTAATGTTAGATGATTGTTTAAGTTCTTCCTAGCAATATAATTTTGTGAAATCCTGCATCAAGCAGCATATTTTTTTCATGAAATGGCAAGCCTCTTGAAAAAAAAAAAAAAAACTATAGCTTTTACTCCTCCTGGCAAGCATCTGGAAATTTATTACCTTCATATAATCCATGATATGTCTGTGTATGCCAAAGACGGCTGTGAAAATAAAAAGAACCTTCTAAGCACATAGAATTCATATAAAATTAATAGGTATGAAGGTTTTTTTTAATATTCTGAAAATACCATACAGAGGAGTTACAATTACATGGGCAAGATAATGAGTACATTTCTTATCAAGCATTGTTGCCTCCTCCTTTATTTCCCCTTCCTATCCCCTTCCATCTCACCTCTCCTGCCTCACCCCATTATACTCCGCCTTGTGAAAGTTTTAAAGTTCGTTTTTCGACATAACATCTTCTACATCTCATTGTTACAATGGGTCCAACTCTATCCTTTTTTCGATTTGTTTTTTCCATGCCCCTCCACAAATTATACCAACATAAAATATAGTGAAAACAGGAGTTATATCGTGGGGGAGGAACATACAAAGCAACAAAAATTCATCTTATAAATATGTTAAAAACAATCGCATGAAAAAAAATATTTGAATACTTATCTTGGGGTACATTTCACCTAACATCAACGAATCTTACCTTTTCTGCTTATCTCAGACATATACTATTTATTACCAATAAGGAAAACCATGGGGCCTATGAGTATTTAGGCCTGGCTTACTTCACTTAATATAATTTTTTCCAAGACTTTCATTTTCCTAACAATGGGGCAATGTCATTCTTTCTGGTGGAGAAAAAGAATTCCATTGTGTACATACACCACAATTTCTTGATCCATTCATCTACTGAGGGGCATCTGGGTTGGTTCCAAGATTAGCTATGGTAAATAATGTTACCATAAACATAGTTGTGCTGGGAGCTTTAGTGTGGTCTTCTTTGTGATCATTTGGGTAAATGCCCAAAAGTGGAATTGCTGGGTCATAGGGGAAGTCTATGTGGAGTCTTTTGAGGAACCTCCATACCACTTTCCAAAGTGGTTGAACAAGTTTACACTCCCACCAACAATGCAGTACGGTTACCCTAACCACATCTAATCCTGCATCTGTTGTTATTAGAGTTCTTGATTTTTGCCATTCTAACTGGCATGAGGTGGTATCTCAATGTTGTTTTGATTTGCATTTCTTTTATGGCTAGGGATTTTGAGCATTTCCTCATGTGTCTATTGGCCATCCTTCTTTCCTCTTCAGAGGAGTTTCTCTTTAAGTCTTTAGCTCACTAATTTATTGGGCAGTTGTTTCTTTTAGGATTTGTTGTTGGGTAATTTAATTTTTTTGGAGTTCCAGATATATTTTAGATATGAGACCCTTGTCCATTGTATGGCTAGCGAAGATCTTCTCCCAATTCGTGGGCTTTCTATGGATCTTTCTATCTATGTCCTTTGCCATGCAGAAGCTCTGCAATTTCATGCAATTGCATTTGTCCAAACTTTTGTTGATTTGTTGTGTTTCTGGGTCTCTAATAAGAAAGTTTCGGCCTGTGCCAAGGAGATCTAGCGTTTCTCCTATTCCATCCTGTAATGTTTTCAGAGTGTCTTCATGACTCCGAGGTCTTTGATCCACTTGGAGTTGATTCTGGTACAGGGTGATATATAAGGATCTAGATTTAGTTTTTTATAACTAGTTAACAAATTTTGAGAGCACCATTTACTGGAGAGACTGTCTTTCTTCCATTCTATATTTTTAGCTCCGTTATCAAAGATTAGATGGCTGTAGGTCTTTAGGTTCATTCCTGGGTTTTCAATTCTATTCCATTGGTCCTGAGGTCTTTCTTGTGCCAGTACCAAGCTGTTTTGATTAGTATGGCTTTGTAGAAGAGTTTGAAATTTGGTATTGATTTCCTCCAGCACTGTTCTTTCTGTTAAGGATCGTTTTTTGCTATTCGGGGTGTTTTATTGTTCCATATGAATGTTTGGATTGCCTTGTCTATTTCCTTGAAGAATGAGTTTGGAATATTGATAGGTATCACATTCAATTTGTAGACAGCATTGGGAAGTATTGCCATTTTCATGATGTTGATCTTTCCAATCTAGGAACATGGAACTTTTAGCCAATTTCTAAGTCTGTTTTGGTTTCCTTTTTCAAGTATTTAAAGTTTTCATCATAGGGTTCCTTCACTACTTTGGTTAAGTTAATTCCTAGGTATTTTATTTTTGGGGGGCTATTACGAATGGAGTTGCTTTCATAATTTCAGCTACACTTTTCTCATTGTTGGCATACAGTAAATCCATTGATTTTTCAGGCTTAATTTCATACCCTGCTACTTTGCCAAAGTTTTGAGTCACCGTGAGTAACTTGGGAGCGGAGGAGTCTTTAAATACAAGATCATGTCATCTCCAAAGAGGGAGAGTTTGACTTCTTCTTTTCCTATTGGGATCCCTTTTATGTTTGCATCTTGTCTTATTGCTGTAGATAGGGATTCTAATACTAGATTGAAGTACAGTAGAGAGAGTGGGCATCGTTGTCTCGTCCTGAGTTCAGAGGAAATAGCTTTAGTTTTTCACCATTGAGTATAATGCTTTCTGTAGGTTTGTAATACACAGCCTTTATTGTATTGAAGAAGGTTCCATGGATTCCTAATTTTTCCAGGACCTTCACCATAAAGGGGTCTTGGATCTTGTCAAAGACTTTTTCTGCATCTATTGAGATAACCATGTGGTTCTTATCCTTGCTCTTGTTGATGTGATGAATTATGTTAATTGATTTGCGTAAATTGAAGCAGCTTTGCATCCCTGAAATGAATCCTGTTTGATTGTGCTGTATGATTTTTTGGATGAATTGTTGAATTTAATTAGCCAAAATTTTGTTGAGAGGCTTTGCATCAAGGTTTATCAAAGAAATGGGTCTATAGTGCTCTTTCTTTGATGAGGGTTTTGGGATGAGGGTTATGATGGCTTCATAGAAAGCTTTCCGTAGTGAACTTTCTCTTTCAATTTCATTGAAGAATTGGAGGAGTATTGGTGTGAGCTCTGCTTTGAAGGTCTTGTAGAATTCTGCTGTAAAACCATCTGTTCTTGGGCTTTTCTTAGATGGGAGGTCTCTTATTGCTGTTTCTATTTCAGTGCTTGATATGGGCCTGTTAAGATGGTTTAACTCATCTTGGTTTAGTTTTGGCATGTCAATAATTGCCAGGAAAAGGTCCATTTCTGCTCTCAAACATATTAGCATGAAGTTTTGAGCAGTATTCCTTTATAATGTTCTGAATCATGGTTGTTTCTGTAGTGATGTTTCCATTCTCATCTCTGAGTTTATTTCTGTGGGCGTGTCTCATCTTTTTCTGATAAGATTTTTTTATGGGTCTGTCAATTTTGTTATTTTTTTTTTCAAAGAACCTTCTCATTTTTTTGATTCTTCCTATGGTTTTGTTAAAATTCTAATTCATTTAATTCTGATTGAATTTTAATTATTTCTTTCCATCAACTGGATTGGGGTTTATCTTGATGCTCTTTTTCAAAGAGTGTCAGATCTCATTAAATTGTTGGTTTCAGTTCTCTCCAATTTGTTGATGTAGGAACTCAGAGCTATAAACTTGCCTCTGAATCATGCCTTTACTGTGTCTCGAGGAGCAGATAATCTCTGTGCTAATTTTTGATGAATATCATGAACATTTGAACTTCATTTCTAAGCTCTTCCATGACTCACTGGTGTTTCAACAGTGTGTTTTTCAGCCTCCATGTGTTACTCGACTTTCTTTGGTGGCTGTTCGTGTTGAGTTCTAATTTTATTCCCTTTTGGTCTGAGAGAATGCAAGATATGAATTCAATGTGTCTGAATTTTGACAAGGTTGATTTGTGACCTAAAATGTGGTGTATTTTGGAAAATTTTCCATGTGCTGCTGAGTAAAAAGTGTATTCTGATGCTGCTGGATGAATATTCGCTAGATGCCTGCTAAATCAGTTGATATATGCACTTGTTTCGATCGGCAGTTTCTCTGTGGATTTTTTGCCGAGTTGATCTATTTAGTGGGAATAGTTGTGTGTTAAAGTCCCCAACAATTAATGTCTTTGGATCTATGTGAGATTTAAAGTAGTATTTCTTGGATAAATTTGGGTGCACTATTGTTTGACAATATTTAGAATTGTAATATCCTCCTGAAGGAGAGATCCCTTAATTAGTATGTAGTAACCTTCTTTATCTCTTCTCAATAATTTTAATTTGAAGTTTATTTTATCTGATATTAGGATTGCAACTCCTGCCTATTTATGGGGGCCGTTTGCTTGGTAGATTTTGTTCCAGCCTTCACTTTCAAAATGTGTTTGTTTTTTTATGGGCAAGTTGTGATTCCTGAAGGTAGCAGATAGAAGAATCTTTCATTTTAAACCAACTAGACAGTCTATGTCGCTTAATTGGAGAGTTAGATCCGTTAATATTGAGAGATAAGACTGAGCGTTATTTGGGTGTTCCTGGCATTTTATCCACCTTCTTGGGGGCTACGCGTACTGGGTTCTTCCTATGGTTCTTGGATTCTGTTTGAGTGTGGTTTCTTGGCCTTTATTATGGTCTTGTTGGTTTTCTATGTGTAGGACATCTTTAAGTAGCTTTTGTAGAGCTGATTTGGTGGAGATATATTGTTTATTTTTCTTTGCTATGGAAGAGTTTTATTTGACCTTCAGTTATGAAGGAGAGTTTAGCTGGGTACACTATTCTTGGTTGATAGTTGTTTGTCTTTAGGGCATGGCATGCATCATTTCAGGCTCTTCTTGCTTTAATTGTCTCTGTTGACAAATCTGAGGTAATTCTAATTGGTTTTCTTTTATAGGTGACTGATCTTTTCTCCTTGACAGCTGTAAGGATCTTTTCCTTGGTCTGAATTGATCCTGTGTGGATTATAATGTGACTATGGGATGTCCTGTTCTTGTCTGGTTTATTTGGAGTTCTAAAAGCTTCTTGTATCTGAATATGCCTATCTTTTTGTGTGTTTGGAAGTTCTCTGCTGGGAGCCTGTTAAACAAATTTTCTAGACCATTAACTTCTGTATCTATGTGCTCCGCTACACCCATTTCCCTCAGATAAGGCCTTCTGATGGTGTCTTTCAAGTGTTGAATAGATCTATCATATTTCTTGGATTTGTCTTGGTTAGTTGTATGGTCTTTATCTATAATACCTAGGCTGTCTTCAATGCTGGAGATTCAATCTTCTGCATGGTCTAACCTACTGTCAAGACTTTCTATATTTTTCATTTCTTTTCTTTCTAATTGGTAGGCTTTTATTGCTTCAAATGTTTTGTTGGAGCTTTGTTTTAGGTCTTATATGAAATTCTTTACTTTCCTAATTTGTTGTTCAGTGTTTATTCTCAAATTACTTAGTTGATTGGTTATGGTTTCCTTGTACTCCTATTCCTTCTGTTGGACTCCATTCAGCATTCCTTTGTGGTCTCCCTGACTCCTTTCAGGTGTCTGTTTATGGATTCCATGAATGGCTCTATAGATCTTTGTCTATGCTCATCCCGCTCTTTCAATTCTTCTATTCCTCTTTGATTAGATTTCTCATGTTCATGCAACTTCTGTAGTTCTCTTTGACTGATCTCAGCCTGCTCACACAATTCCTTTATTTCTCTTTTAGTGTTCTCAACCTGTTCACACAATTCCAGTATCAATCTTTGAGCAGCTTCCTCACAGCCATGAGCTTCCTGTTTTGATCTTAGGTTTGCCTCCTGTCTCTCCCTATCACACACACACTGAGTCCTTTACAAGGTTTCAATCTTTTCATTCACCATATTTACCAGTAGTGTTTGTAGAGCTTTTTGGGAACTCTCTTCTGGATTATACATTATCTGTTCTGTCACCTGATTATCTTGAGTGGGAACTGAGATACCCGGACTTGCCATTTTCCTTGTGTTTTTCTTGCTTATTCTGCGCCTTTGGGATGAAAGTAATGCCAGTTTTGTGCTAGAACACCATTTTTAGGCAAGCATCAACCAAAGTCCTGTAACTGCATAGTCAAAAGTCTGCGGATACAATCTAGTTCAACAGCTACAGTCTATTCAGCATTAAACAACTACATATTAATGGGCTAAGAATAGCGAAGAAGAATTTGACAAACCAGAAATTATTATGTTTAGGGAGAAAGGTTTGGGAAAATAGGGTTAGAGGGATATGGAAAGGTAAAAGGCAAGTGAAATTAACCACGTCCTAATCTCACAGAGGGAAATGGATTGGAAAGAATGATAGGAGAGAGAGAAGAAAAAAATTTAAAAAGGGACCAGAAAAAAATGGAAAGACAAATATTTAAACTCTTAAAAGTAATGAAAATTTAAAGAAGTAATATTGAGAGATGAATGGAGATAGGATGAGAGGAGGGGAGGGATAGAAATGTGACCTGAAAAACTAAAAAATAAAAATACATAAAATATTGTATAGGTATAAATAGATAATACTGCTATTAAGGAATTTAATCTTTTTTTGTTAGTTTAATCTCTGAATATTTATTAGAAATAATGGTAACCCCAATAATAGTGTTTGCTATAAGTTTGCCACAAAAGAAACATACAAACCAAAAAGTTCAAAGACATAAATCTTAAAATATAATTTCATGATCATAAAGAATTAAAATATCAATGAATAAAAAATATAGTACATGCAGTATCTTTTTACAGAAAATATAAAATATTAAAAAGAGATGAAGGAATTCCTACTTAAATTTTGTGATAAATTATGTGCATGATGGATAGAGCCAATAATATGCTGGGATAAATTGTGTCCAAATTTATAGGTAAAATTATTATTGCTTGAACTAGCCTCTTAAAGGGTAAGGAATTTAATCTTAAGAGGTTTTGAATTGAGTAATACATTTTTGGATTAAGTATGTACACAATTGGGAATAAGGTCTTATAATCAGTGACAGGTATATATGAGGATGAGCAGAACAACAAATAATTCATGCAAAAAGAGCAAAAGATGAAAAAGTAAAACAAATGAGAAAGAAAGAACAAAAAAGACCAAAAGGTCAGTAGAGATTTTTTTTAAAAAAAGTACACACACACACATATACACCTAAAATAAAAGTTATAAGAGTAAGAAAAATAGATTAATAAAAACAATTTTTATAATTAAAAAGTAAAAATTTAAAAAAGATACAAAAAAAGACTTCTTTGATTTTGTTTTTGGGGGATTGATGGGAAGATCCTGTATCTCCCTTGTGTCTGTAACCAGTCTCTTGAAGTCTCTGCTCAGGTTGTGGTGTTTGGTTTTCCTGTGGCTTGATTGGTTTTTGAAGTCAGTTGGTTTGAGCAGGCAGAAAAATTCTCTGCAGTGCCAAGGATTTTATGAACCACCTTCCAGGCTAGTTCAGTGGGAGGTAGATCTGCTTTGAGTATCATAAAAGAGGGAGATGGCTGTTTCCTCTAGTTTAGAGTTGCTGTGATAAGGCTGGGTTCTGGGTAAAGTTGAGGCCTTTCAGCAAACAGTAGCTTTTCCCTGAGAGGCTAGCTTTTGAGACATTCACAGAGCCCAGCCTGTAGCCATTCTCAGGGTTTATGTTTACTGATTTTCAATTGATTGTTAGGGTTGCCGTAGGCAGGGGCAGCCTCTGGCTCTGTTTACCCAGTGAAGAAAGCCACTCCTTCGGGGGTGTAGCTTTCTCTGCCTGCTTATGGTGACTTTCCCATGGGTGAAGTTGAGAATGGCAGATCAGGGTAGGTACTTGTGACTTGCTAAATGACTCTTTTGTTTTCATCAAAGGACTGAGTTAGAGGTAACTGCTTAGCCAGGCCTTTGTCTGTATCAAAGATGGATATCTCCAGTGTTGCGGGGAGGGGTGGCCTTCCCTCCTCTGTTCCCTTTGAGAAGGAATGAGGATGTCAGTTTTGTACTCACGCTGGAGTGTTGGTTCCTAGGTAGCTTCTGGTCTGCTATCTGCAAGATGAAGATATCTGCTACTTGTCAGTTCTTGCTGGTGTTGAGTAAAATCTGCTCATATTTGTCCCAGACTCTCTGGGTTGTAGGCATGGTTGCTTTGGACGCCACAACAGCTGCCACAGCTGCCCCAGCCGCCCCAGCCATGGCTGCTGGAAAATGCTCAGATCTGTCTCTTTACCTGGATTTTCCCTCTCTGGTCAAACTCTCTGTACTGTGATGGCACACTTGGTGTGCCTAGGATTGTTCACTGGAACACTAGAACTGCTTTCTACGCGAGAACTTGTTTAGCCACCAGGTTCTTCTCCACCATCTTCTCGAAATTCCTGAAGGTGTTTAAATATTACTGGAATTGTTTTGGAATAAATAATGTTCACCTTGACTATCTTGAGAAAAAATTGGTTTCTCAGCACTATAGGTAAGAACTTGAGTGAAGGAAACAAAAGGAAAAATGAAGAACAACTCAACACACACATTCAAAAGAAAAAAAACAACCCAAGAAAACAAGTTAACTCAGTACTCAAGAACCTGCAGGAAATGCAAAGATTTTTTTTAAATAGCTATGATAAGCTTATCAAAATCCTGACTACATGGGAGTCTACTGTTGTGAGGATAGTGGTTAAAGCTCAGACTGGACAGAAAGATCTGTACACAATGCCAGGCACCTGTTATTCTAAATTCCAGGAAGAATAACATGAAGTAGATTGAGCCCACGATCATACACAAGTAGGAAGCGAGATTCTATCTGAAAGTTAATCAGGATAATTTAGGGCTGGGTCATGCCAAAGTGTTAAGAAGATCCATTTAGGAGACACAAGACACTCAATTCCAATTCTAATATTATGGCTATTAAAGAAAAAAACTATGATTTTAAATAATGGGAATAATTGTAAGATTTGAATATTTGAGTGGAGAAAAATGCATGAGAGAGATAGAGTTTACCCATGTTGCAATGCTTTGTACTTAAGTGATAATATTATGTGGTACTCCAGACATAACAGAGTTACCTTGCAAATGAGCATGGATGTGCATTTGGGTGAAGGAAATACTCTACTTACACAGGTGTAAATTAAATACTTTTTTGGGGGAGATTTTAATTCTTGATCTAAGAGCCTGGGTGATATCTCTGAGTCTTTTCTCTCAAGGCTATCACTCTACTACTTTGAGCCACAGTTCCAATTCTGATTTTCTGTTGGTTGTTTGGAGATAAGAGGCTCATGGACTTTCCTGCCCAGGATGGCTTCAAACCATGATCGTCAGATCTCAGCCTCTTGAATAACCAGGATTCCAGGCCTGAGCCATCCATTTTTTAATAATTTAGTAAATTGTACTGTTACAGATGTTATAATTTATCATTATAACCTTTATAATATATGTGTGTATATTTATATCAATGCATACATATAGAAATATTTTAACATATTTTTATATCTACAGTAGATTTATGAAATCATCCTTCATTATAAAATAACATGGAAACAAGTTTAATGAGGAGCAAAGCAAAGGGAATTGTCATGTTTCTTGTTGTTGAATGAAATATGAATTGTGAGAATCAGTTTGAGAAAACCATTTAACAAAATGGATAATGACTATTAATTCCTATCCCTTTATTTGCCCATATTGTGCATCCTCACACATGAGTGTCAAAGTAAAACCACACTTTTTTGCCTTTGTATTTAAATCATATGTTATAATTTAGCGGTTATGTGAAGTAATCAAATAAAGATTAAAATAATAGTGAGACTATGAGTTAGAGCTGAAAATTATTTTAAATATGATAATAGCTAATTAAATTCCATATCTCTTACTTTTACTCTATTGTCATATCCCTTATTCCCACATTAGGAAAGTACATAGAAGATTCTCACCAAATTATGTGTAAAATTATGAAAAAATGTGTTAAAAGAATATGGGCACATTGGGGTTAGTAAAGTGGCTCAGTGGTAGAGCTTTTGCCTTGCATGCATGAGGCCCTGGGTTTGATTCCTCAGCACCACATAAGCAAAAAGAAGAAAGCTGGAAGTGGTGCTGTGGCTCCAGTGGTAGATCGCTAGCCTTGAGCAGAAAAGCTGAGGGACAGCACCAGAGGGGCCCAGAGTTCAGGCCCCTCGACTGGACAGAAAAAAAAACAACAACAACAACAACAACAAAGAATATGGGCACAGTGTGGTTTTAGCTGATTGAGACCTGTAGGCGGTAGTGTGTTTTTGAGGACTTGATAAACATTGTGATGGAGATGAAGAAAGGGATATGCTTATTCTGGAAAATTGGCTAGAGGATTGTTCACATAAAAATAGTTATGAATTCTTCCAAAAGGTTACAGTAAAATTGCTCTCACAATCATGTTCACTACTGCACTATTCACCGTAGAGGACTTATGGAAACAGCCCAGACGACCTTTAGTGGAGGGATGGTTGGACAAAGTGTTGCACAAATATATAATTAGGTTGCACTCATCCATTATAAAGACTGTTACAGCATTTGCAAAGAAATGGATAGATCTAAAATTATGTTAAGTAAACGAAGTCAGAGCCAGACACACCAAGGATGTGTATTTGGAAGCCAGTATTTTATGCAAGTTAAACAACAGTATTAATCAAAGCATGTTATTTGCAGTGGAGTATTTATTTATTTATTTATTTATTTTTGGGTTCGGTCATAGGGCCTGAACTCTGGGCCTGGGTGCTGCCCCTCAGCTCTTCAGCTCAAGGCTAGCGCTCTACCTCTTGAGCCACAGCTCCACTTCTGGCTTTTTTCTTTTTGCTTATGTGGTGCTGAGGAATCGAACCCAGGGCCTCAGGCATGCAAGGCAAGCACTCTACCACTGAACCACCTTCCCAGCACTGCAGAGGAGTATTTAAAAGATGTAATTTCTTATAAAAGTGAACTTTTAATCCAACAGAATGAATACCAGGAGACTATCACTTGGAAAAGGTGAGGGGAAGTCAAAGGGAAGGATTAAATAGACTTCTGGAAGTAGAGAGTGAAGCCATAATATTCAATGCAGATAGTATGAAACTAGAAAAAATGAAAGTGGGGTGAGGTTTGGAAGGATGTGAGAAAGTTATGTAAAGATCCATTGTAATTATAAACCGATTCGTTGAATGGAAAACCCTTTGTACAACAATTTTATAAAAATATAACTAAAAACGATGGGGCTGGGAAGGTGGCTCAGTGGTAGATCGCATGCCTTGCATGCCAGAGGCCCTGGGTTCGATTCCTCAGTACCACATAAGCAAAAAGAAAAAAAAGCCAGAAGTGGCGCTGTGGCTCAAGTGGTAGAGCGTTAGCCTTGTGCTGAAGAGCTGAGGGACAGCACCCAGGCCCAGAGTTCAGGCCCCATGACCGGACCCAAAAAAAAAACAAACAAACAAACAAACAAAAAAAACGATGGAGACATCTGATCTTAAACAATGAGTCAATATGATAATTTCCTGCTCAGAAATTTTCTTTGCAGGTATTTTCCTCATAATGACATAAAAGTGAACAACGCAATTAATATGAATATATCACTTTGCATATCCTAAATAGACACAATATAAAAATCACAGTAAAAATATTAGAATATATCACATGATAAAATAACAGGTAGAAAGTATCAAACTCTGATTGTTTTTCCAAGTACTTTACCTTTGGTATCTAATTTAATCCTCACAATAATCCCATAAAGTGGAACTACTTCTATTTTTAATTGTAAGATGATGATATTAAGTCTTCAGAGTTACAATTACTAGTACAACATTGCACACACGGTAACTGTTAGCCTGCGGTCTATTCCCACCATATCAAATAACCTCATTCTATTTTGTAACTAAATACCAGCACTCAGTCTACTAATTCTAGGAAAATATCCCAAAATTATTGTGCACACTCTAATAATATTTCACTTTATCTTTCTTAGAAAATAGGTAACTAAGCCGGATACTGGTGGCTCATGCCTACAAAGCCATCTACTCAAGAGGCTGAAATCTGAGGATTGTGGTCCAAAGCCAGCTCTGGCAGGACAGACTGTGAGATTCTTATCTTTAATAAACCACTAGTAAACTGGGAGTGGCACTGTGGTCCAAGTGGTAGAGTGCTCGCTTTGAGTGGAAGAGCGCAGGGACAGTACCCAAGCCCAGAGTTCAAGCCCCATGACCAACAACAACAACAAAAAAAAGAAAATAAGTAACTGTAATATGAAAACTCCAAGTTCATAATCACTTATACCTCCTTGATGAAAGGAATTGCTAAACTATAACATTCTTGATTTCTAGCTCAAAATAGTAGAAATCATATTTTATCCCTTCACTCAACACTGCACTGCCTGGTGACCCCATCTCTAGTTAATACAGTCTTACTAAAAGAATGACCTGCCCAATTCCTGACGGAAACAGACTGCAGGTCTTTTGGAGCAATCATTTCCACATTGTAGTTCACCTAAATTGTTTACCATTAGAAGTATTTTGATTGGTTTTTATACCCAACATTTTTAGAGAAATGTACTACTTTAAAATATTATTAAAGAAAGACTGATATAAAAATCACTTTGACCCCAGATAAATATTTTACCTTTCATATACCCAAAAATGCAGTCTGACCTATCATTAATGTTAGGAATGAGAGGTTAAAAATCATAGACACCAAGACCTAAGTATGAATTAAAGACTCTCCAACTTGTGAATACAATTGGTTTAAAAAGACATCAATACTACTGCATTTTTAAATTCCCTATGAAAATGATAATGATTCCCAATGATAATGATAATGATAATGATAAACTATTAACACTTAAAAATAACTCATTTTCTTGGGAGTAGGACACAAAACACAAGGTTAATCCTAATCGTTTTAAAAGACCTTTATTTATACAAAAACTCACTCATAACTATAAAGATTATAAAACTAACTGAAGTACAGAGACACAAAGGAAATAATTTAACTGCATCATGTATTCAATGGACTGTTAATAGAAAACAAAGTTATACTAATAATTAGCTTACCCAAGTCACTTACATTCTTTTATTCTATTCCATTTACTTTCATAAAAACTGGGTTCTCATAAAATGACGCATAAAAAAGACTATATACCCACTTACATTTTCAGATCTTAACAATATTTATTTCAGAAATTTTGGCTCTATAGTCAATGAAATGAAATAATACTAAAATATTCAAAGGATGTTCAGAAATTGCAAGACTTGCTCTGGGATGTTACGTATATTGGAAAAGATATTCAAAAAGCCTTTTTTGTTAAAGTTGCCATAGTTACTCCCACAAAAGAGCCATTAGTAAAGATCCCTGTGCATGTACAAAATACCTTCAGATGCATCCACAATCTGGACATGACACATGCTTTTTGTTTATTCGTTTTTGAAAGGAATATCTAACAAGCATATCCACAATACTTATTTTCAGACAATAAGATGAGATATTCAAACATAGTATGGGTTTGATTATCTCTTAGTGAGAATAGATATGATCTTGCAAAGAAAGTTATTTTCAACAGAAATCCAGAAAGAGTTTATCCAACTTGTGTTTCACAGGAATAACCAGAGAGTAATACCTGTTTGGTCAAGTCGGTCTAAATCACTCCATGAGTGTATCTTAAAAGTATAACCAATTTAAGAAGTCACATACGTATTTTGTACTGATAATCAACTTACAGCAAAATAACTTACTACCTAATTATGTCTGTATCTTCTTACCCAACATACAATAAGAGCTGAAAGCGTTCTCTTTATCTAACTTAATGTTATAAATGCTTTGATTATGATGACGTTATTATTAGACAAATAATATATACAGAAGGGTGGTTCCACTGAAAAGACATGACAGAACACTGATATATAAAAACATTGCAACACAGTTAGCTCTTTTCAGCTTCACCCTGTACACATTGGCAAGCAACATTGCAACAGCACATGCACACATATACACATACACACATGTTCGCACATGTACACACACATATACATGCATGCTAAATTCAGGATTTATTGTACAAAAAAGTTCAAATAAAATTTTAATGATTAGGACAAATGATAATATGCCTTATTACAAAATAATACATAAACCATCACCACGCATGTTACATTTTACCTGCTTCTCCACATGTGACCACTTAATTTATTTTTAATTAATAAATTACCTTATTAATTAATTTATTTGTTTGGTGTTAATACTAGGGCTTGAACTCAGGGCCTGGCTTTGTCCCAGAATTTATTTTTTGTTTCAGTTTTCTCAAGACTAGCATTTTACTGCTTGTACCACAGCTCCATTTTTAGCTTTTGCTGGTTACTTTCAAATCAGATTCTAATGGACTTTTTTTTCTTGGTCTGCTTTCAAACCATAATCCTCAGATTTCATCTTTCTGTTTAACTACTATTAAAGACATAAGCCATCAGTGTGGCTCCTATTTTTTCCTCAATAGTTATCTAATGCACATACTTAGATAGTAATTTAAAAATGAGAGTATAGAAGCAAGATGTACAGTGGTGATATTGTCCTGTCAGAAATTCAAGTTAGTAATGTAAATTTATTCTTCAGACCATACCCAAACAATACCATGATATAGTGTAAGAGAACTCACTATTGAACATATTAGCTTTAAGAGCTTTCTGATAGATCCATTATTTATTGGTACCCAACATTAGAAAATTGTATGAGGCATTGGTAAAATAGAAGTCCTTTGCATGACTACATACATTCCTTGTTTTTTTTTTTTTTTTAAAGACACTTGCTTTCATCTAAAAAGGAGGGCTATCTATTGTCTTCATGTGATTTTGATGATTGAACGTGCTTAGTGAGAAGGTCAAAATGTATTAGTAGTCCTTAACTATCAATTCTCATTTATCTTCTTGTAGAATATAATGATTAAATCAATAGTTCAGAATCATGCTTCCATTGCAAGTGGATCACCAGTAAGAAATCCTCAATACCAATTCCCACAAAGTTTTGTCACAGATACAATCTCCCTGCCTTCTCTGCTGCTTGACTACCTTCCTATTCCTTCATTGTACAGGAAAAGTGTGATTCAACTGATTTCAGTCAGATTTGTTACTAGAATTATCAAGGATTTAGTTTATTGTCTGTAATTTGGTCAAAGTTATATCTCTTTATGTAGGCTACTAAAAATGTATTTACTAATTTCAAGTAAATACATAAATTCTATTTCCATCTTTTTTAAAAAATAAAATTTTGTTTGGTCTATAAATTGATCAGAGGCATGGATTTTGTGGCTAGATAGGTCATTGCACATCTGTCTCTCTCTTTTTCCCTTTCTTGGTTCTCATAAATAATATGATTGCTCCATAATTATCCTAATTTATTTTGCTTTTATATTTTTGGTTGCATCATTACACTTTTTCTCTGCCATTTAACAAATCATTTATATAGAAGACATTATTTCCTATTTTCCTAGAATAAACTGCACATGAAGACATCACTGGTCCTCATTTTCAGTGTGTACATTTGAATACGGAGGAACATCTTTCCTCTGTTCTCTAACAATTCCTTACTCTCCGGTTAGAATAATTTTGAATAGTAAAATTGGAAAAAGAGAAAATAAATCATGGTGAATAAACAGATGCAGAAAATTCACCAGATATTTCTGACCAGTTCAACCAATGTGAACTAATAGGGAAATACATGGATACCTCATTCCCACTGGCTCTCAAAGTCTCTGGTTAGGCAATTCTTAGGAATATGAGGAACAAGATGAAAAAGTAAGGAATGGTATCAATTAAAGAAAAAAAATGGAGAAAGATCCAAGCAAATTTCTTCATTGGGCTGCCAAAAATATTCGGCTTATTACAGTGCGGAGACTTCTTTCCAAATGGCCACTCATGTGAATAGTAGGGATGACAATGAGTATACCCCTCTTCATTGAGAAGCCTACAGTGGACACTTAGACATTGTCAGTGAGTTGGTGTCTCAAGCGGCACATACAATAATTGTAGATGACTGGACACCCCTGCACAGTGCATATACGTGGAATAATACCAGAGTGGCTTCTTTCTTACTTCATCATGATACAGATACCAATGCCCAAACTAAAGGCCTCTTGACCCCCTTGTATCTTGCTGCTGAGAATTGAGATAGCAAAGATACGCTGGATCTCCTTCTGTTGAACCATTATATAAAACCTGGCCTGAAGAACAACATAGAAGAAACTGCATTTGATATTGCCAAAAGGATAAGTATGTGTCATTCCCTCTATGAAGTTGTGGAGGGCTGTACAAATTGTTCAACTAAGTCCTAATGTTCGGGTTAAGTTTCTTAAATTTCAAAAATGCAAGTCCGTCTTTTGTGTCCCTACAAAATATTTTCACAAAACAAATAAGAGCAATATCTTTTTTTTTTTTTTGGTCTGTCATGGGGCTTGAACTCTGGGCCTGGGAGCTATCCCTCTGCTCTTCAGCTCAAGGTGAGCACTCTACCACTTGAGCCACAGCTCCACTTCCAGTTTTCTAGTGGTTTATTGGAGATAAGAGTACCACAGACTTCCCTTTCAAGGCTGGCTTTGAACAATGATTCTCAGATCTCAGCCTCCTGTGTAGCTAGGATTATAGGCATGAGCCACCAGTGCCCGGCAACACCAATATTTTACTGTAAAAATTCATGGATTCCGCGGAATTCTTCCAAATGAATTGCCTGCATTGGATGTCAAAATGTATTCAATAGTTTTTGTATACATGTATAATGATTTCTTCAGAGTTTGTGATTTTTTAATCAGAAATAATTTTAACTTACCTGTTGAAATGAGTAGTACAGAAAGTAAAATATTTCTGGTGCTTGTCTGAAAAAGTATATTTTAAAATATTCTATATTCTATGTTTGCATAATGTTCATAATTTATTTTATTTTCTCCTAGATATACTTTGAATTCTACATTACTTTATAATATATAGGTTAATTAATGTGTCCTTTCCAATTGCATTCCATATAGAAACAGTTTGATTCCTTATTTTTTCTAGGTCTTTATTTTTCTTTGGGATAAATGACAATGTTGTCTAATTTGAAGTTTTGTAAATTTTATGCTATGTAAACGCCTTTCTGAGCTGAAGATTTAATACACTGATGTCAAACTAAATTTAATTATATGACTTACGTGTATTGTTACACTTGTAATTTTGTAATCAACCTTTTAATAACTGTTTTTCATTTCTTGCATCTGAAGAATGAAAAATATGGAATACTTCTCAAATTTTCATATTATCCTTTTGCAAGTGCCATGTTAATCTCTGTATTGTAATTTGAGTATACGTGCTGCTGATGCATGTAGTATCCTCTAAATTTAAGTTGTTAATGATGCAATCTTTATACAGGCTTATATCTATGGGTGCCTACTTGTAACAAGGAAACCTTCTTG
Source organism: Dipodomys spectabilis (assembly GCF_019054845.1). NCBI lineage: Eukaryota > Metazoa > Chordata > Mammalia > Rodentia > Heteromyidae > Dipodomys > Dipodomys spectabilis. The sequence goes on along the minus strand of NW_024871131.1, from coordinate 1,703,617 downwards.
TTCCTAACAATGCTATCGATCTTATTTCCCTAAAATTCTGTGAATATTGGAAAAATTGTATTGATCAGTCGATTGCTCACATTTGCAAATTTTTTTTGTCAATGACTATCAAGTCTTTTTATTTGGAATTTTATCGTACTCTCAATTATTTATAGATAGGTCTAAAGGTGATGGCTTTTTCAAGTACTTATTTATCCAACTGAATTAGCTTTGTGGACCTAATGAATTCAAAGTAAGCATTGCTTAAGAGCTACTTCTAAACTTCTTCAGCTGACATTTTCCCAAATGAGGTGTTACTGGCACAAATGTCTACCTGAGCCTTTACCCTTCTTCCATGTGGGAACAGACCAACCAGAATATCTTACCCTGAAAACGTAAATTGTCTTACTTGAACAAAACTAATCTTGGTAACAAGGGATGATAGAGAGATGAACAGTTCAAACAGAACTTTTCAGACTAGAAGGTATTTTATCAAAATATAATTTTTATTATACCTTCCATTTCAACAGTAACTAAAGCCAAGAAGGTGAAAAAATTGTTCATATGCATGATTACTTAATGTCCTGGATTGTCTACCATCCAACCAGGCAGGAACTTACACTACTGCCTTTTTATCACCAAATATTTTCATAGTTGCAGGAGAAGTCCATATGTTTCTCCTCATTATTAGGCATTAAATTGATAATGTTTTAATCACAGTGTTTCCCCTTGCCTACATGCTGTAAATCTACAAATGGTAAAGCTTTAGGTCTAACTCTATCAAACACTGAGGCAGAGATAATGGAATAATACTTAAAACAGAGTTGGTTTTGATACAGTAACTACAACAGAACAATGCAAAACGTGTGCCTTTTGATTATATTAAATATAGTTATATATTTTATATTTATATGTGCTGATTTTATATTTCACACAATGAAACTTACTAGAATTAGTTGATAATTTGACAAATAAATTGATATTTATTCCAATAAATAGGATTGGAATATAAACAATTAGGGTTAAAATATATATTAGAATATAAAAAAGTATCAATGCAATGTCTTTAGTATAAACTTGTAATACATTCTAACTGTTCTGGGTCTTCTGAATTCACATGGTAAAAAAAATGTTTTCCTCTAATCTATAATGAATTTTACTCTGCTGCTCTGTTTATTGTTTTAACTCGCTAGTCCCAAACTTTTTCTCCATATTTCTGAAGCATTCCTACTGATTATGCCCAAATTTTGCTAAGATGCCTAAAGCATATTATTCTTCTGCAGGACCCATGGGTCATAGGATCCCAGGTCCCAGGTACCTGCATCATCAGATAACAAGGGCAAGACTTCTTACCAAGGCCCACGCAACATGTCAACACAAAGTAATTGAAGACCCATCTCAATTTGTCATTTCCTATATTTCAGGGCCCCAATTCCTTGAGATGCAGGAATTAGCAGTAAGCAATTGTGAAATGCAAGGGAACTTAGCAATTGTTTATCAGAGAAAGCTATTATTTCTATGACCATTAATCCCAAGATTTATGCCATAAAGTCATCATAGCCTAACAGTTTCCAACTTGTAAGGGGCACTTTAAAATTACTTAATTCACATAATGAATACCTTATCTCTATTTTGACAAAATACTACACCTCTGCTAATGTGACGCCCTCCTTGTTCTGAAAAGAACACTACAATAAACTGAGCTGCATTATTTTTCCACCACTGGTATTCTTGGGATCACAACACGTGCAATTATTATTTATATTTATACTTTTTTAGCTATCATAGATATTCAGGATGCTAAGATAGGAAAATTATGGTTCAAAGCCCACCCAGACAGGAAGGTTTCTTAGAATCTTATCTCCAAAAAACTTCTCCACAAAAGCCAGACTCAAATGTCACTGAGGTTGAAGTGGTAGGGCACGAGCCTTGAACATAAACAGGCTCAGAGGCTCTGTCCAGGCCAAGAGTTCAAGCTCTAGGACGAACCAATAAAACAAAATCTAAATTGAAAACAAACCCCAAACCTAGCATTTTTCTCCATGTATACAGAGGCACGTAAATAAGGAAATGGCTTCCTGTGTTACATATAGGTAGAAGAAAGAAGATGTCACACAATTACTCTCTTCATACCATATTAAACCAAACCCTTAAAAATTGTTTTTTCTAAATATATAAATTAATGTCATCCATTTGTTGGCAACTCTGTGTAGATTATTCCCATTAACATGGTGTACATGACCTGTGGGAATTATCTAGTAACTATGTTCTAATTATAACACTCTTGAAAGAATATCTAGGCAAATAGAATGCCAGAATCATTTGTGAATTTTTCAATTAATCCCTCTCCTTAAAAAGAATTTTGTAGTATCCTATGGAATATGAAATTACAAATAAAACCAAAAAATATATTTTAAACCTAAATTCTAATTTAACAAGGTCTACAAAGTCCTACATTAGACAAACTTTGCTATTTCTCCAGACTTAAGCTTTTGTAATCCTTCAACATTTATTTGGAATCCAACAGAATGAGGCTTATTTACTTTTGCAAATTTTTGGATCGGAATCATGAGCTATTTTGCATCTAGGAATGTTCTGTAATGATGAGAGCATTTAAAACGCAAGTGAGGATATATATGAGTTGCATTCATTCTGAAACTTGACTTCTCAAAACATAATGACAAAATTAGCCCAAACTCTGAACTGTGTATGCTTTCTTGATGTTTGGTTTGTTTTACTGAGACAAAATTATTCTACCTGGTCCAGGGAAGGTATCGTTATGTAATTCCACTATCTAATCTCCTGTCTGAGTGCTAGAATTCCAGGCTTGTATCACATTGCCCTGCCATAGTTTGTTTATTTAATCTAGAAACAGACTAGCAATTTTGAACTTCTCCTATGATCTTATCCACTAGACTGATTGCTCAGACTGTTTATGTACTATTTTCAAAGATGTTTTTACATTTGACACAGGATATGAGCATTTTCAGATGCACCTGCAAGGTTCCATGATTCATTCCACCAAGGATCCTATCGCGTTAATAATGATTACTTGACTCTCTTACATCTCTGGTCCCTACCTATATAATATTCTCAACTTTGGGGGAAAGTTCACTTGAGGGCTTTCTAATATTAAAAATTATCACTTGATTCTAGTCGTACTCAGGACCTATTTTCTATTGTTTTCTAACTTTTCTACATATTCTGAGAGTTGTTTCATTTGTGTATTTTTGTGTGCACCTATAAGTGCCTCTGTGTGTGTATGTATGTTTGTATGTATGTATGCAAAAACCTAAAGCTGTTATTCAGCAATCTTGCTCGTGACTGGTATTCCAGCTTTTGGCTGGTTAATTATATGTAGTGTCTCAAAGCCTATACTCTCCAAGCTGGATGTAAATTGAACTTCCCAGACTCCTTTACATTCTTAGGTTTTATTTTTCCAGGAGTATCAACTTTCAAACTTCAAACACTTTTGTGAGTGTAAAGTCTAACCTGTAGCCCAGATTTTTGACTCAAGAATTCATATAAAGGTAGATGAACATATACATTACATATCCTGAGTGTTCACTGTTAGAAATGTGATCATAAACCAAGTTGTTGTGAGATCTGAGGATTGGGGTTTAAAGCCAGCATGGGTAGGAAAGTCCTGGAGACTCTTTTCTCCAATAATTACCAGAAAACTGAAAGTGGCACTGTGGCTCAAGTGGAAGAGCACTAGCCTTGAGCTGTGTTTCAGAGGGACAGCGCCCTGTCCCATATTTCAGGTGCCACGAACAATAACAACAACAACAACAACAAGAAGAAGAACAACAAAAGAATATAAGAAAAGGAATGAAAAAGATGTGTGATCTTAGCCACCAGGTTCATTCCTATTATAATTCCTGTTCTCTCAAGATGGACTCTTTTTTTCCAGTTAAGTCTATTCTCCCATATCTGACTTGCATTGGAAACAGAATCATTCTTCCATTCTCCTTTTTGCACATTTACATGATTAGCAAGCGTGATTTAGAAAGGGAGTGGCCTCATGCTTCATGTTCCACTTAGGAGTAATGCTTTCTCTATTTCACTCCCATAAATCTACATACTGGACTTGGTTTTATTGTTTCAATGTTTTCTTATTTGTAGCGTCTTCTATATTGTATTGAACACTTATACATAAACAAAGAACTTCTTTTTCTCCTATAATTGCTTTTGTTTCTCTTACTGTTAACTCATGTACACTTGGGAAATTAATGCAGAGCACATAGACTCACAATAAAAGATCTGAGAACCTTCTTCCCATTTAAAATTCACCTTAATTTACAGAGCATATAAGAAGTTTGAACAAAATGTTCTCATGGATAATGTATTTATAAGCAATTTAAATTTCATTTCTCTTTACTAAGTTGTCTCTGAAACACGTGTTACCTCATGTCCAAAAGTGTCCTTGTGCTATTTCAATGAAGCCAGAAAACATTCATTTTTTTTCTGGAGCAGCACCATAAATTGTTACTGGAAATAACTGGTAATGGATGTGGAAACTGATCCCAGGAGAGGAATTGAACATAGAGAAATGACAAAGTTGAAGTTAACTATTGCTTTCTTTTTTGCTGTATAAGAAAAGAATCCTAGGCTGGAAGGAAACTCTGTCCCTGATTTTTTGAGTATGTCCTTTACTCATATAAACCTCCTATGTAAACTTCTGTCTGAGAGTATTACAAAAGGAAACAATATGCCATTTGAAGGCCAGCATAGAACAAAAGGAAGTAACTTTGTTTTAAAAGTGTTCTACTGCAAAGAAGCAAAGATATGGACATTTTAAGTGTCTTATGGATGGATGTTTCAATCCTGAGATGATTCTATTGTTGCAGGAATCAGTTATCAATTCCTTTAGTCTGGTCCTGAGTTTTCCATAGCAATAAGGATTCCAAAATAGCAGGATCCAGTGAGTATGATCAGCAAAAGCAGCCTCTTCTCAGACAACCATTATTTTAAGGAGAGTCCCAAAGAAATACCCAGGGTTTGTTTTGTTTGCTTGTTTGTTTAGTTTGTGCTGGTTCTGGGGCTTGAACTTAGAGACTTGCCCCTGTCCCTGAAGAGTTGTCTTTCTTTCCCACCTGGCCCAACGCTAGTACTCCACTACTTGAGCCAAAAGTCCACTTGTGTCTTTTTTGGTGTTTAATTACAGATAAGAGTTTGACAGACTCTCTTGCCTGGGTTGGCTTTGAACTAACACAGTAAGAAAACTAAGTGACATCAATTGTATGTACTTCTCTTTTGAACCAAAAAATATTAGATGAAGTTTATTATAAAGCTAATATTGACAATTTTTAAAGAAAAGACTATGTTTAGCAAAAAACCATAACAAATAACTCAGCAAAAGTAGGTGCACCACTAAATCATTTGGGACGATTACTATTGACTTCATCATTCCTTTGGGGGAAACTTAAAGCCATATTTGCACTTTTTTGTTGGTTGTGGGGATTGAACATTGATCCAGGGCACGGTCTCTCAGCTCTTCAGCACAAATTGAGCACTCTACCACTTTAGCTACAGCACCACTTCCGGATTTCTGGACTTAATTGAAGATAAGTGTTTCATGGACTTTCCTGACCAGGCTGGCTTTGAAACACAATCCTCTGGTCTCAACCTCCTGAGTAGCTAGGATTACAGGCATGAGCCACCAGCACCCGGCTCATATTTGCATTTATATGCATTTTATGTCACTATGTAGACAAAGAATGAAAGAAATCTGAACCAAATGTTGTGACAGCTTTTCAGAATAATTGAGGTAGCAATAAATATGCCCCCTTTTTCCATTTTGTTACATTAATGACTCATGAGCTATTGGACTCTTAAATTAACATCCTCTTTCCTCTTTGTAGGTGTATTTAGTATCAGGAAATGTTCATAAAGAAATATAGAAAGACATATTTTTAGAAAGCAAAGGAGATCAGGTATAAAAGAACAGCATAGAAGCAGATACATTTATCAACCAGAGATTAAGAACTAGCATAGGAAATTTTGAATGCTAAAGGCAATGAGGCATATGCTTAGTTGATAACTCGTTCTTCAATAACCAAAAATGGTTCCCTAGAACTGTTTTTGCTATACCTTAGTTACTATCATTTTTTCATTCCATCTGGAGTTATTCTTTCACTTTTGTCACAACTGATAATTAGCCTCTGCTTTATTGGTGCGATGACTGTCCAAAACAGTTTCCAAATCTCACTTAGACTATCCTTCTCATTGTGATTAGCAGTGACCCTACTCAAAAGCTTGGAATCTTTGAATTTCCAGAATTAATCTTCACCTGACATCTAAGCACATTCCTGGCATTAATTGCTGTGACCTAATGAACAAAACATTTTTTCAACACAGTATCCTAACATAGGTAAAGTACATGAATTAGGGACTATTGTCAGGTATCAGTATGGAAAGAGCAATTATATATTCCAGGTATGGGTTCTGTATTTTGCATTTACTAACTAAATGTTCATTGTTGTTGTTGTTGTTGCTGTTGTTGTTTTGGCAGTCCTGGAGCTGACACTCAGCACTTGGGAATTATTCCTCAGCTTTTTTTTTCCTCAAGGCTAACCCTCCACCAGTTGAGGCACAGGACCACTTCCAGTGTTTCCTTTTCAATTTTGGGTGCTGAGGAATTGAACCCAGGGTTTCATGCATGCTAGGCAATCACCATATTATGAAGCCACATTCCCAGAACTCTAAATGACTTTCTTAAGATGACATTATATTTTCATTCTGTAAGTATGTGTCATAATTTTAGCCAGAAATTTTTTTCTAGAAAAGAGCATTGAACACAGTACTCAGTCCAGTAAGGCTAGATGGACAATGGATAACTTTCACAGTGTAGCCAGGATACAGAAGGACTTTCCTCATGGAGCTGGTACAACAGACTGAGCGAGACAGCTTCTGACCCAAAGCCTACCTCCAGAATGAGAGGGCCATCTTGGTTCCAACCACATGGGGATGCTGGGCCACCTCCTCTAGCACCCATTGAATCAGTTCCTGAGAGAGAAAGAGGAAGAAAGACGGTCAGAATTACACTTAAGCCAGGTGACGGTGGTTCAGGCCTATAATCCTAAGTACAATGGAGGCTGAGATATGAAGATGATGGTTTATAGCCAGCCCAGGCATGAACAACTGTGAGACTCTTATCTCCAAAGAACCACCAGAAAACTGGAAGTGGTGCTGTGACTAAAGTGGTAGAGTGCTAGCTTTTAGCTGAGTAGCTCGGGGAACTGCCCCAGGCCCAAAGATGAAGCCCCATGACTGAAAAGAAGTCGACTTCCCACCACAAGAAGTGGACTGAATAGCAACCATTGTCCTAGGGAGCATAGCAGAGAACTCAGGCTGAGCTTCCTGTCAGCTGGGCGTCATTAGTAGGTCACCCGGCTTCTCTGTGCCTCAGTTTCCCCAGCTTCAAAACTGAACAAAGTGAAGAATCCTGTTACTCATGGAGATAGGCAATAATCCCATACCTGTTGCACCATTAATTACACACACCATCTGAGATCTTTCCGGGTATCTTCCTTTCATATACTCACAGAATTGCCAAGAACAGTATCAGATGGACCCTCCCTCTGTGCCTGTCCCTGCTGCAGAGATCCCTCTGTATTCATCCTTTGTTTCCTTACAACTGTCCCATGAGTAGATTAAAGTACAATGGTTGAGGCCCAACCCAGAGCTTCACCTCTGGTCAAGAATCGGCTGCCGTGGACTGAGTTTGGGACAATCCATCTAAACCAATGACTGAGCATGGTACTACATATCTACCATCCAAACTACAGAAGACCGGGCCTGGTGGCTCATGCCTGTCACCGATAGGAGGACCATGATCCAGCCCAGGCTGAGCATATATTAATTCTCCATCTAGAAATGCCCAAGACAAAAAAGCTTGACTTGCGTGGTAGAAGATCTGACTGGCAAGCCTAAGGCCTTGAGGTCAAACCCTAATATAGCAAAAAGAACCAGAGTTCCAGTGCCAGAGGCTCATACCTATAATCCTAGGTACTCAGGAGGCTGAGATCTGAAGATCACAGCTCAAGATTTAAAATAGGGTTGGCCTCGCCCATCAGGCGTCATGATGAGAAGACCCAGAGTCTGACCTATGCTGTTGCGCTCCATACTAGCATAACTCATATCCTAAGTGTTGGCCTTGCTCTCTGTCCCCCTAGGAAGCTATCCCCTGCAGGCCGCACTCCCAGGTCCTCCCAAGCTCCCACTGCCACCATCCAGGCCCAAGGGAGTACACAGCTCCATTGCACACAGATCCCTTGTTCTTGTAATTTTACAGTGCTGTGTCCCCTTCAAGCCTCTCACCCTTCCAGGCCCCCAGACCTCAGCTGTGAAGCCCATACATAGATAGCAGGTAGCAGGTAGAAGTTACCAAAGCATTCAGCCTCCTTGTTACAACCCACTTCTACACACACACACACACACGCGCACACACACACACACACACACACACACACACACACACACACACACATCCAGATTGGTGACAGATGACTCATCCATGCAGCACCTGCATTTTGCCAACTGATCACTCACCTGAGCACAGTCAGGCTGTACAAAGAAAAAGATGATCTGTCTCTCTGTCTGTCTCTCTCTGTCTGTCTTCAGGTGAAAGATTGGCTGAACACGGAAGACAAGGGCTCACACAGCTAGGGTTTCTATCTTCTGCATCCAACACCTCCCATCCCAAGAAAAAAAGGAAAAGACCCCAGAAGGCAGGTGTAGACATGCTGCTCCACACCTCTGACTAAAGCCACCGGGTTCCCACCAGGGAGAGGAAGGGTGCCGATGTGTGGCTGTGTGGCTCCCACTGCTCCAGGCCAGGGGATCTGTGGCGCCCACTCCTCACACTATCCTGCATCTCCCCGTTTCCTGGGACATTAGCCGCTGGGGATGGAGGTGGGATCCTCGGGTAACACCCACCCCCACCCCTGGGGCACATTTGTGCCAGGGCCTGGGCCAGACTGTGGGGCACAGGGGAGGCAGGGTCCAGGTTGGAGGGGAGGGGATATGGGGTCGCAGGGTGCGGGGCTGTGTGGCAGCCACTCACATGTGTTGCTGGCAGAAGCTATTGGCAGCTGCTCCAGGTGGGGCAAGCAGCAATGGCAGAGGCATGACAGACACTCAAGCCCTGAGCAGAGGACAGGGGAGCCAGGATCAGGTCAGGGCCCCAAGCTGGTTCGTGGCACACCATTGTACCATTGCCTGAGGAAACCGTGGGTCTGAGCCCTCAGCACCAGGTTTGAAATGCTGCTCCATGTGAAGGGGGGGAGAGGGCCGGGGCTCAGGCAGGTACATGGTGGACCTGAGGAAGGCCTCTCCTCCTAGGCCTCAAGTCTCTTGCTCACCACTCAGACACCTCTACCTTCCTCAACTGCTGGTAGTGATGTTAACAAACGGAGGGAATCAAGGTGCTACTTGGCAACATGGAATGTGGGCGTGGCCACAATTCTTGTATCCCATTGGTCAGAAAGAACCATGAAACAATGGGGGTGTGGCTGGAATCCTGTGATGTAGGCAGAATGGGTGGAGTCAAAATGATGGCAGCCCCTTTCCCAGGGAACTCTGTCCAATCCAGTTGGGGACAAGAGGGTGACCTGCTTTAGCCTGATGACTGCACAGATTGTTGTGTATGTCTGTTTGTTCCCAGACCTTGAACTCAGGATCTGGGCACAATCTGTGAATTGCTTTTGATCAAGTCTAGCTCTCGACCTCTGGAACCACACTACTTTACTTCTGGCTGTGTTGGAAAAAGTTAGACAGGACTTTCCTGCCTAGGGTGACTTTGACCATGATTCTTCTTTCACAGCCTTGTAAGTTTTAAGGAAGACTGCTGAGAGCCACTGATGCCTGGCTAATCATTGGTTTTGCTGATGTTCCTGGACAGACCTGTGAGTTCCCTGTCCTCAGATTTAAGTGGTAGGAGCTGGAGCCCACAGTTTGAATCCTGGTCCTGCCACCAACAAATGGCAGGAGATCCTATGGAACTCATTCCTATTCATGTGATTACCAAAGGAATGTGATGTATGTCATGATTAAATGGGCAGTACTTGAATGACTTGATAAAATTATACACAATTACATTATAAGACACTGGTCAGTATTAATTAATACTTTATGAAGCATTTAAACAATCACATTCATTAAATGGAGGCCAAATGAAATACCTACGAATTGGGCATCACATAGCATGGAGATGCCAATTTTTTTCTGCCAGGACTGGGATTTGAACTCATGGTCTAGGTAACCCTGCTCTTGCACTGTGTGGGAAGGGGAAGCTTGCCTCCTTGAATTCAAGAAATTCAAGTCTGTTCCTTAGGCCTGAAATCGATGCCCACCAGTAGAAAACATCCTATTTGTGCACATTTTAAATATATGATTTATATTTATATACATACGTTGATTCCATATTGCATTCAGTGTAGTTATTTATTTTATTTTTTGTTTTATTCATGTATTGACTACTCATTTTATTGACTATTATGACACATAGAACAGTGGTTACATTGATTACATAGGATAAAGGTTTGCATATGTATTGTACATCCTTCCTGACACCCAGAACTTTCACAGAAATGGAAAACATGTGTCACCATCAGCTTCTTAGTACACGATTCATTTTTTGGGAGTGCTGGCATCTGAACTCACAGCCTACAAGGCCCAATTCATGAATGGGTGAGTGTCAGCCTGCCATCCTGGGGCAAATTGAGCTGACAGGCAGTTCCAAGTACCGGAGATCGAGCCCCAGCGGTTGACAAAATAAGAACAGATTGACGTGCAGATGATAGTACACAAATAAATATAAATCGTTATAGAGTGTCAGAGATGTCTATACATTATTCAGTTATATAGGCTACACTCCTACCAATTCTTAGGTATTTATAATGCCTCCATGTAATTAATGTTATTGTTTGCATTCTTAACAAACTATTAAGTAAATCAATCAATATCCTGAAATTATTGCATTCTGTAACAGTATTCTTTAATGCTTCATAAATATTAAATAAAATCAGTCTCCTGAAATGATGCTGTCTAATTTTATAGGAGCATCATACACCATCAACTCATTCAACTGTGACATTGATAATATTACCTTGTTATTCCCATGGATGGGAACGAGTCTCTTAGTATCTTCTGCCATTGATTGGTGTCAGGACTAGGATTCGAAATCAAGGCCTACATTGCCATGTGGACCTATGACTTCTTCAATAGTCTGACAACCTTCAGCAATGCAAGGTGAAGTGCCCTTTGCAACAGTGTCATTCTAACCCAGGAGAGTCACCGTGCAAAGGAAGAAAACATAAAAAGGCCATCTCGCTGCATTTTTTTCTGTACATTTTTGCCACAAAAGGCCTGGGGGTCTAGGATCACAGGATCTACTGTGGGTCCAGTGGCAGCACCTCAACATAGGGTGATCGAAGCTGAGGCAGAGTTACCACAACCTGAGTTCAAGCTCCCTGCTGAGCAAAAATAATTGAAAGAGATTAGCTCCCTGGCTTGCAATTCACCCCCTTTATTCTGCCAGGCTTTGGATTTGAACTCTGGGTAAATCTGCAGCACTGTGGAAGAAGTGGAAGCTCACTGTACTTGAACATAAGAAAGTCAGGCCTGTACTCTTAGGCAAAATTCAAGCCCAAGCCTTGGAAAACATACTATTTATATACATTGTAAATACAGGATTTGTACTTACCTATGGATGTTCAGTCCATACACGTTTGGTGTATGTACTTTTTGTTTTATTCATTTATTTACCATTGATTTTACTATGATGACACCCATTCCCTTTATTACATTGATGACATCCTATTACATGTAATCTAAATTTGTAGACGTGTTCTCCATCATGCCTGACACCAGGACTCTCAGAGAAAAAGAAAAAAAGTTTAACACTTGGCTTCTTACTGCATGATCCAATTGTTGGGAGTGCTGGAATCTGAACTTAGGGCTTAGCAGGACCAATTGGTGAATAGTTCAAGGTGATCACAGCAGCCTGTGAGCAACAACGGAGTTAGACCATTCCCAGGATCTGACATTGATCCCCAGGATGTGCTAGGATAGTCATAAATTAATAATTTAAACATAGGATTTATATTTACATATATGTATGGACAGCATCTTGCCTTTGGAGTACTTTTTGTCCTGCTTTTCTGTCTCATGTAAGTATTGTGTATTTTACTGAGTAAGGTAACAGATATAACAACCTATTGCCCTGGCTATAGGGTTTCCTATGCATTCTCCATCCAAGCTGAGACCCAGGACTTTCACAGGACAGGAAAAAAGGTGAATGGATGGGCTTCTCACATCAGGATTCATCTTTTGGCAGTGTTGGTATTTGAACTCAGAGCCTATCAGGCCCAATTGAGGAAAGGGTCAAGGTGAGGACACCAGCCTGTGAGCAACGAAGGAGATAGGCAATTCCCAGGACCTGACATCGAGTCCCAGGGAGGTCCAGATAGTCATAAATTCATAATTTAAGCATAGGATCTATATTTACGTACATGTGTGGACAGCATCTTGCATTCGGTGCACTTCTCCTTAATTTGTGTCTAATTCATGGAGTTGTTGTGTATTTTACTGAGTATGGTGACAGGTATAACTGTGCTGACATGGATGACAACCTGTGCCTATAGTTATAGGGTTGCCTATGCATTCTACATCCTAGTGGAAGACCAGGACTTACACAGGAGAGGAAAACAGGTTCAACGACTGGCTTCTGACAAGAGAATGAATCTTTTGTCAGTGCTGGGATTTGAACTGAGGTCTGGGTAGCATTGTTGCACTTTGGGGTAAGGGAAATCTCACCATCCTTGAAGACTAGAATGTCAGGTCTGGATCAAGGCCTGATTTGAAGCCCCAGCAGTGGACAAAATAACAAGCACGACTTTTTTAAACGTAGAATCTCCCTTTACCTACAAGTGTGGTATGCATCTTGCATTCAGTGTAGTTATTCTTTCTATTTTGTGTCTTATTCATGGATGTATTGTGTATTTTATTGAGTATGGTGATAGATATAACTATGCTGACATGGATAACAACCTATTCGAATGTCTATAGAGTTGTCTATATAGAATACTCCATCCTCGCTGAGACCCAGGACTTTCACAGGAGAGGAAAACAGGTGGATCGATTGGCTTCTCAAATCAAGATGAATCTTTTGGCAGTGCTGGGATTTGAACTCAAGGCCTAGCAGGCCCAATTGGTGAATGGGTCATGGTGAACACACCAACCTGTCAGGCACTAAGGAGGTAGGCAGTTCCTACGACCTGAGATGAAGCCCTGGTGGTGGCCAATATAGTCATAAATTCATCATTTAAACACAGGATCTATATTTCCATACATGGATGGGCAGCATCTTGCATTCTGTGTAGTCATTCTCTTTATTTTTTGTCTTATTCATTGATGTATTGTGTATTTTCTTGAGTATAGGATGACAGATATAACTGTGGTAACCTGGATGACAACCTATTCACATGAGTAGAGAGTTGCCTATGCATTCTCCATCCTAGCTAAGACGCAGGACTTGCACAGCACAGGAAAACTGGAGCAATGACTGGCTTCTCACATCAGGGTGAATTTTGGCAGTGCTGGGATTTGAACTTTGGGCCTATAAGGCCCAACTGCCCAATGGGTCCACATGATCACACCAGATTGTGAGCCACTAAAGAGCTGGTCAGTTCCCAGGAACAGAGATCAAGCACCAGGGAGGCCACAATTGTCCTGAATGCATCATTTAAACATGGGATGTATATTCAAATCCGTGTGTGGACTGCATTGTGCATTTAGTGTAGTCATTTTATTTTGTATGCTATTCATGGATGTATTGTGTATTTTCTTCAGTATATGATGACAGGTATAACTGGCCTCACAGGATAACAACCTATTCCCATGGCCACAGTGTGGCCCATGCATTCTTCATCCTAGCTGAGACCCAGGACTTGCACAGGAAAGGAACACAGGTGCAACAATTGGCTTCTGACATCAGGATGAATATTTTGGCACTGCTGGGATCTTAACTCGGGGACCAGCAGACCCCATTGACGAATGGGTCCATGTGAGCACACCAGCCTGTGAGCCACTAAGGAGTAAGGCCGTTCCCAGAACCTGAGTTGGACTCACAGGTGGAGGTGTGGGGGAAGGGCACACAGCAGTCATCCATTCATAAGTTGAAAGTAGTATGCAAATAAGTAGACATTTGTATAGAGTAGGAGAGACGATAACCTGTGATGGAATCCAATCTACCATGTGTCTACTGATTCTTGGATCTTTCCAGATGCCTTCATTTCATGACTGTGATGATTATTGTCATGCTTAATCAGCACTGCTTTACAAATAAGCGATGCCCCATGAGTCTTGCCTATCATTTCCTAGTCACTTCATGCATGAACTACTCATTCTATGAGATCAATCACATTCCATGACTTTTCCTGTTCCAGAAACCATTATCTCAGGATTTCCCGCCATTGCTTTCTCATTGGGGTGGGCTGAATTCAAGCCTCAGGCATGGAAAACATACTCCTTATATATATTTTAAAGATAGGATTTATACCTCTATACAGATGTTCAGTAGATACCTTGTTTGGTGTGGTAAGATTTACACTTCCATACAGATGTTCAGTCCATATCACATTTAGTGTGGTTATTCATGTTATTTCTTTTTTTATTCATTTATTTATGATTTATTTTATTGACTTTGGTGATACCTATACCATTTATTACATTGTTTACATCAAATCACATAACATCTAGATTTGTAGATGTGTTCTCCATCATGCCTGACATCCTAGACTCTCCCAGAAAAGGAAAACATGTGTCACACTCGGCTTTTAACTCAAAGATTAAATTTTTGGCAGTTTTGGGATCTGAACTCAGGTACTAGCAGGCCCAATTCATGATTGGGTGAGTGTGGGCACAGAAGCCTCTAGCCAATGAAGCTGTCATGTGGTTCCCAGGCACTGAGATCAAGCCCCAAGTTTGGCCAAAACAGCAATACATGGATAGGCAGAGGGTGGTATACAAATAAATATATATTGTTAAAGAGTTCCAGAGCTGTTTATCTATGACTGGATGACATCTACTACGTTCTTACCAACTCTTAGGTATTTATATATCTCCATTGCAGCAATATTATTCTTTTCATGCTTAATAAACTATTAATAAAGGTTAATCAGCATGCTAGGATTATTGCATCCAATTTTAGATTAGACAAATGCATGTACTACTCTTTCAATCTGTATTCTTATGCATAGGAACGAGTCTCTTGTGATCTCCTGCCATTGGTAAGTGTAAGGATTAGGATTTGAACCCTGGGCCTATGTTGATATGTTGGCTTATGTTTTCCCTGATAACCTGCCAGCCATCTGCAATGGCAGGCCAGGTCCACTTTGAAACCATGTCATTCAGACCGAGGATGGTCACCATGCACAGAAAAAATTGTAAAACCCTGAGCCCTCTACAGCTCCCCACTTTTTGTGCTGTTCTGCTTTTTTTTCTTCCTGCAAGCCCACTGGGCCTAGGGTCCCAGGATCAGCTTTGGGTCCCGAGGCTGCACCCCAGCCTAGGGAGAGTGCAGCTGAGTCAGAGTTGCCATGACCTGAGTTCAAGCCCCGTGGTTGGCAAAATTAATGAACTAATTAATTCATTAATTAACTAACTAAATTGAAATAATAAAGCTCCTTGGTTTGGAATTTCTGCCAGTTTTCTTTTCTAGCCTGGGACTTGAACTCAGAGTCTTGATGAATCCATAGCAATGTGACAGAAGGTGCAGAGTTGCCAATACTTGAATTCAAATCCCATGCCATGCTAAAAATAAATAAGTCGCTGCCCTCAGCATGGAAGTTAGTTATGAAGATGGGAAGGAAGGGATGATAGGGGAAAAACAAACGAGGAGGCAACAATGTTCAATAGGAAATGTACTCAATACTTTGCTCATGTAACTGTGACCCCTCTGTACAACATTTTTACAGTAAAAAACGTACAAAAATTATGTACTCCTCAAGAAGCACTTTGGTGGTAAGGGATGGATGTCTGAATAGCTGTACAAAATTATACACTGATTTTTTTCAGTGTTCAGTATGGAACTGAATAAACATAACTGTTTCTATTACAAATGTTAAGTCACAGTCTTGAAACTGGGGCCAGTATTTCTGCCATTGCTGGGATTTGAGCTCACTGTCCAAGTAACTCTTTTGGACCTTGGGTGAAGGCTAAGCTGCCTGTCTTTGAGGAAAAGATTTTCAAGCTAGAGTTCCCAGGGCATGACTTAAGGCCCTGTAATAGAGAAAATATTTGTATATATGTGTAATATAAGATACATAGCTACATATGTATGTTTATTTCATATTATGATTATTATTATTGATTTTTTATTTAATTTTTATTTTATTCATTTTATTGTTTATTGTATTTAGTATTATTATACACATAATATTTATTATGTTGTGTCCATATATTATAAAATTATACACAATAATTCAGTACATTGACTCATTTTCATTAATACGTTATTAAATGTTGAAACATGATACATAATTAAATGGAGGCATTTGTTAAGTCATCACATGGCTAGATTCTGTCCCTAGTATGAGCTTTGTCTTATTTATTTTTGGACAACTGCCTATAGGGATTTTTTTATATGATTTATACTCAGAAGCCTATTCTTGTGGATAGGCAAGTTGAGGGATAAAATCGTAAGGTTAGGGCTGGGAATGTGGCTTAGTGGTAGAGAGCTTGCTCAGCATGCATGAAAGCCATGGTTTGAATCCTCAGTGCCACATACTCAGAAAAAGCCAGAAGCTGTGGTGTGGCTCAAGTGGTAGAGTGCTATCCTTGATAAAAAGAAGCTCAAAGATAGTACCCAGGCCCTAATTTCACGCCCCAGGTTTGGCAAAAACAATACACCAGATTCCAGTGGCTATGGAAACCTACTTTCTCAGGAGGCTTAGATCTGAAGATCGCAGTTTGAAGACAGCCTAGGGAAGGAAAGCCTGTTGGACTCTTACCTCCAATGAACCATCAAAAAACCCCATGTGGCACTGAGGGTCAAGTGATAGAGTGTTTGCCTTGAGTTGAGGGGTTAAGGGACAGCGCCCAGGCTTCAGTTTGAGACACACAACTGGAAAAGAGCGAGGGATAATCAAAGTAATTTTCCTATTTGCTATTTATGAGAATATTTTTTGGAAAATGAATGCTGATGTAAACCAGAATTGGAGTCAGACCTCAAAGTTCAAGTGTAGCACATCCGTAAGCCTTGCCTTTCAGATTCTATTATTATAAACTTGTGTCCTACAGGGTTCTGAACGGCCCATTGTTGAAAGGCTTAATATGCTCCCTAAGCCCTTTGTGATAAGCAGTTGACTTTTATTGTCAATGTCATTACAGTTCTGACCCTAGCAATGAACGAATAGCTCATCACCCTAACTCAGGAGGGTGAGGTCTCTATCACAGGGTGAAACCAGCCAAGGCAAGGAAGTCTAGGACATTCTGACTTCCTGTTCTGAAATGTCAGATGCTCAAGAAATTCCTGTGTTTCCTTTAGTGATTAGAAGTTCCTTGCACTCTAAATGTTCTTGGTGTTCTTGAGCTACAGAAGAAGGAAAGAAATATTATTGACCCATCCTGGGTTCAAATGAAGTTCTCAGGATCCAAGCCCTAGCTCTGTTAGCAGGAAGAACTCCAGTGTAACACTGCTTTTGAAGGACAGAAAACAGTTTCAAAAGCCAGGCTAGGTGCAGAGAACTAGGCCTGCAACATTAGGAGGCAGAATGTACACACTCAACAGGGCAGTGAGCTGCAAAACCACTTCATTCATTCCAGGCACAGCCAGCAATGGGGGAAACCTGAAACATTTGTTAGTTACACCAGGGTCAGGCTTTTCTCAGTTTCTTCAAATGATGACTAACCTTCCTCCCTCAGGTGAAGGGAGCCTCAGGCTATATTTAGGTTACCAATACAGGGCCAGTTTAGTGGGGGAGTGTGCAAGAACAGAGTAGCAAAACCCTGCTATCTGGTCTTAGGGAGTGGGTTTTTGACTGCATTTATCAGGTTTGAAGGCCCTACTATCTCTGCCAGTCTATTCTCCTTACTTCATTGTCCACATTTTTAATGCAAATCCCCAAGGAGGGACAGGGCCATTTCTCTTCTGTCTCCAAGCATCTGAGTTAGAACCTGGCTCTGCTCTCTTGACTCTGGGGCTCTTGGATGCCTGAGAAGTGGGACAGAGACAGTCATCCTGCTCTGCATTTGTGTGAAGGCGATGCTGGTGTCCTGGCACACTGCAGAAAGCCTCATGACTGGGAAGAGTTCCCTTCTTCCCTTCTGACGTCAAAAACAGATTCATCTATCAACTTTCTCCCTTCCTTCCTTCCTTCCTTCCTTCCTTCCTTCCTTTCTTGCTCTTTCTTTCTTTCTTTCTTTCTTTCTTTCTTTCTTTCTTTCTTTCTTTCTTTCTTTCTTTCTTTCTTTCTTTTCTTTCTCTCTCTCTCTCTCTCTCTCTCTCTCTCTCTCTCTCTCTCTCTCTCTCTCTCTTTCTATCTATCTATCTACCTACCTTCCTACCCAGGTAGCTATCTCTTTGTCAGTTGTTGGGTTGAACTCAAGGCCTGGGCACTGTCTCTAGCATTCTGCTACTTGAGCCACAGCACATATTCTGGCTTTGTCTGTGTACGGGTGCCTGATGAATCGAACCCAGGACTTCTTGCATGCTAGGCAAGCACTCTCTCATTAATCCATATTCCCAGCCCCTTCATTTTTTTCTTATTGGTAGTTTTTACATAAGTATGCTACCATTTTATATATTCAAATTTAATTTTCTGAATACCAGTTACGTCTAAGAAACCTGATCTTCTCTTCCCCTGCCTGATTTGTGATTGTTCCTGCATTGCCCTTATAATAAAATGTAAATAAAGGCTGATGAGAGCTTCAGTGTGCATCATATAAAGACACAGGCCTAGAATCCTGGAAGAGAAAAGCAATGGGCCTGAAATGAAGAGAATGATGCAGTGTGCACAACTAGCACATCTGAAAAATACACCAGTAAATAAAAGCAGAGTGTGCACTATGAGAGGTAATATACATACACACATAAGTAGGTAGGGCACTGATACATAAACTTGGCCTTCTCTTTTTGAACTTTTTTGTGGCCATCCCAGGGCTTAAACTCAGGGCCCGATGTGTTCCTAAGTTGCTTTGCTCAAGGCTGAGGCTCTACCACCACCACAGCTCCACTTCCCACCAGCTGGTAGTTAATTGGGCATAAGCAATTCCCAGGCTTTCCTACCTGGTCTGGATTATCTCTCCTGCTCAGTTTTCTCTCTCAAAGCTGGAGCTCTACCCTTTGGGCCACTGTTCCACTTCTGGGTCTCTGGTGGTTTATTGGAGAAAATAGTCTCAGAGCCTCTCCTGCTTGGCTGGCTTGAATGGCGTTCTCCTGAGGAGGCTTCAAATGGTTTCCTCAAGGATTCACAGAGGAGCCCCTCCACACAAAACCGTAGTCTAAATCTCGAGGAGTACTAGGGAAAAATGGAAACATTGTTATACCCCAGTCGTTTATAATTGCCTTTCCCTCAGCTGTCAACAGACCCCTCTCTTGGTAAAAGGCTCCATGGAAATGCACAGTGGCAAAAGCATACTGAGGATCTGTGTAAATGTTTAGTGGCTTCCCTTTTCCCTTCTGTAGGGCTTTTTTTAGTACAACTAGTTCTACTCTTTGTGCAGACATTCCCTGGGGGAGTGCTATTGCCCACACTATCTCAGTGTCTGTGGTGACTGCTGCACCAGCGTACCTTTTTCCATCTCAAATGAAATTGCTGCCATCTGTGAACCAGGTATGCTCAGCATGCCATAGTGGCGAGTCCAACAAGTCTGGCCTCTTTTCTTTGGCCCGGTCAATCTTTTCACACTCAATTTCACGTTCTCTGTCCTTCCTTTCCTGTCTTTGCTACTCTGTCTCTCTCTCTTATTGTAAACCTTTTCTGCCACAGCTACTAGATCCCTAATAGACTTTTCAACAAGTCTGTATAGAGCCTGCAACTTTTGCTTTATGTCTGAGCAGCTTGATTTTTATAGGCGAACATAATCATCTGAGCCAACTCCTGGGTCTCAAGATCATTTGGCTATATTGATTAAAAGCTTCCATGAGCTGCTCAAGATATGCTGCTGGATTTTCACTTCCTCCCTGTCTAACATCACAAACTCTGGCCATATTAGTGGTTGGTATTCCGCTGCCTTGAGACCTGTCAACAGAGCCTGGTGATAGATGAGGAGTTGCTTCCTATTTTCAACTGTATTGCAGTTCCATGTTGGTCAGATCTCAGGAAAATAGGCAGTGATCAGGGCAGGATCCATGATAGGTGCTCCTGTGGGGCCAGGGATATGTTTCTGGGTTACAGTCTCTCTCATCGGTCGTAAAAAGCACCTGTAAAAGCTGACTAAAATCATCCCAAGTGGGCTAATGAGTAAAGAGAATAATTTCAAGCAAACGAATTAAATCCTAGGGTTTCTCAGAAAAGGGGCCATTTTGGGTGTGCCAATTGTATAGATCACTGGTAGAAAATGGCCAATATTGGAGTTGCTGTTGACCATCCGCATCCACAGGACCTATGGCGGGTAAGGGAAAAACAGCTGCATTAGAAAGGGGGTTGATCTCATGGCATCATCGAGTGACTGGCCCCTCAGAAACTTTAGGGGCAGGAGCCGAGTGTTCTATAGCTCCCTCCTCCTCTTGATCATTCTCAGGTTCTGAAAAAGGAACCTGGAAAGAGAGTATGGGGGAGGAAACATTTCTTCTTCCAACTTAACTCCCTGAAAAATCGGGGGGTACCTTTTCTTTCCCTCTGTCTCAGTTTCTTTTTGTAAGTCTAGGGGGCTAGATGGAGTGGTGCCTATGGTTTCCAGTCCAATCAGACTCACAGTCCAAAAAACAATAAACATTACAAACAAAACACACCCAGGACTGACAGTTACAAAAAAAAAGCTTACAAAGTGGAGATCTCCCAAATTGGTCCACTGACTACAGTCACGGTGGGGTTCCACAAACACGCCCCACAGCAGAAGGAGCAGGGCCACAGTGGGGAACTTGGGCCTCTGTTAGGAGGCCCTCTTGGTCAGTTCCGGCCCAAAACTGAACCGACCCCCGCCCCGCAATTCTCACGGCAGTGTTCCAAGGACCGCCCCCCTCCCAGCCCCACACAGCGGGGTTCTAAGGACCCCTGCCCCACAAGAGGATCTTGGACATCTCCCAGATCCTCCAGGGTTGTGATGCAAGAGCGTCTGCTTCAACAAGCCTTTACGAATCAGATTGGCCATCCTCACAAAGGAAAATGAAAGCAAAACAGACAAATGAGAGGACAAGACAAATTAACAAAGCCAGCTCTGTTTTACTTTTGGAGTCTGAGATCTTGGAGGTCTTTGGAGGGATCCCGGATGACCCCCACTAATATGTTATACCCAGGTCGCAGGATCCCCACCAAGAAGACCATCCAGAGTCAGACTTTACATCTGTTTTAAGGTTTTATTTAAATGGGCTGCAGCTTGGGTATCATCCTACACTACAACACAGCAGAGCCTAGGAGGAGAACATGAGCTAAAGATTTGCAGGTTTTATAAAGGCACACAACCAACTAGGTGTTCGGATTACCACCACATGTTGCTCTGCTAGAAACAAGCAACAAGCGGTCACTGCCTCAAAACTTTAACTCTTCACATGAAGATGCTACTAGTGTGTTCTAGACACTTAACATTGGAGACACAAAACACTCATAATTATTAGATCATTTTATAGGCAAAAGGAGCAATGCAGACTGTATGAGGATCGTTCCAGCTTTCAGTCTTCATATCCTGAGACAGTAAACGCACAGCAGCTCAAAGCTAAGTGACAGAACTGGCATGTACTGTGGATATTTGCTCCCAAATTCTGTGACACTCATTTCTCACTTTTGGCCTCAAGCCTGTGATCAGAGGGGAAGATGAGGAGAGAAAATCCTTCTCAGGGAAAGCAGCTATAAAGAACATTGGGTAGATTACTTATAAATTAAAACCTTGGGAATGACCCTGTTAAGAAGTCAGACTGTCCAGATTAAAAAATGAAGAAGAGAAGAAATAAGGTGCCAGTGGCTGCTGTCTGTAATCCCAGATCCTCAGGAGGCTGAGATGTAGAGAAACTTAGTTTGAATCCAGCAGTGTAGGAAAGTCCATGACACAGTTATTTCTAAGAGATCACAGAAATACCCAGAAGAGGGGCTGTGACTCAAGCTTAATGCAGTACCCTGGAGCAAAAGGAGCTCAGGGAGCATGCATAGGCTCATATATCCACCCCAGGACCTGCCCCCCTCAAAAAGAGCCTGTACTCTTATAGGTGAAATTCTGGAGTAACTATGATGAATGGCACCAACCTAGGAAATTTGCATCCAGTACAATGAGTTCATAACAGAGAGACATCTTTCAAGATAGTGCATGTTCTGGGACTCCCCTCACTGTTCACAGTGTAAACTGAGGGTTTCTCTGCTTCACAGGCCTGCTGGAGGAAGTCTTTCTCATTTTCTGGATAGGCACACAAAAGCCCTCACTCCTGTACAGCTGGGTAACAAACAAGTCCATCTGGTCCAGTTAGTGAGGATGAGTGTGGGCGGGCTCTGAAGGTCAGGGGAAAAAGGCCTTTTTGTACCCTTAGATATCTCTCACCACAGTGCTCTGTTTTAACAGGAGACCTTCATTTGTGACACCTCCCATGGCAGGCCAAGTTCTGTGCACTTATCCTGCCTTTGTGAGACTATATTCCGGTGTTCAGTTACAGTGCTCAATATAATTCAGGAGTCCTTCAGGCAGACAACTAAGGCATATAATTAAACGATTCATTGCAGGCAATTTTGGGTCTATGATGCCTCTCCTATGTTTCCGGAAGTTTGGGAAATCCAAGTACATGTTGGATATCACAAAGCTTCTTGTCATCTAGGACTGATGAAGCTCATCAGGTTCTGAAACATTTTTCTTCTCCTAGTTGGGCCCTGGGTCCCTAGGTTTTGGGTTTAAACACAGGGCCTGGGTGCTGACCATGAGCTCAGTGCAGAAGCCCAGTGCTTTACCATTTTGTGTAACAACATCACTTCTGGTCTGTGAGTGTATGTGTGTGTGTGTGTGTGTGTGTGTGTGTGTGTGTGTGCACACCACGGTGTGTGTGCACGCGGGTGAGTGTGTGCGTGCACACATATACATGAGTCCTGAAGCTTGAACTCAGGACCTGAGCACTGTACCTAGTTTCTCTTGTAGAATGATATCCCTTTTCCACTTGAGCCACATAGCTACTACAGGCTTTGCCCTAGTGACGCGGTTCTAAGAAATGAAGCCCAAGATTCCATATATGCAAAGCATTCTACCACTAAGGCACATTCCCAGCCCTCTACTTCAGCTTTGTTAGTTTATTTATATCTTTTTTTTTTTTTTGTGATTGTTGTCGATTGAAGGAGTTGAAGTCTTGATATATGTGCTGTCCCTGACCTCTTCAGCTCAAGTCTTGTGCTCTACCACTTGAGCCACAGAGCTATTTCCGGTTTTCTGGTGGTTCATTGGAGCTAAGTTTCTCAAGGACTTTCCTGCCTAGGCTAGCTTTGAACCATGATCCTCACATCTCATCCTCCTGAGTAGGTAGGATAACCGACATGTACTCAAGCACCTAGCTTCCCCTTCAAGTTCTTAGTAGTGAATTGGAAATAATAGTCTCATGGTACCTTTTGTGTCTGGGATAGTTTGGAACCCAGATCTTTAGAACTCAGCTTCCCAAGAAGGCAGGATGACAGACTTCAGGTACTGACCCCTTGGCCATAGCCTCTGCTGCAAGAGGGTCTATGGTTCCAAGTGGTGCAGTGCTAGCCATGAGCCCAAGAGGTAAGGTTCAGTGCCTCAGCCCTGAGTTCAAGGTTCATGACCAAGAGAAAAACAAACCAAACCATTGTCTGCTGTAGACAACTCACGAGTCTTCAGTAATACATAATTTTGTCCCTGACATGGGGACCTATCTGAGCCTCAATATTCTTGTCTGTATAATCATCTAAGTTGTGGAGCTCTTACATAGACAAGATGTAAGAATGAACCCTGTTAAGGACATAGCACATGGCACTCTTTGCACCACTCAGCACACAACATCCTGTGAAAGACTCAGCACCCAGTACCCAATGCAGGACTCAGAACACTGCATCCTTTGAAAGACTCAGCACATAGCACCTTGTGCAGGACTCAGAAAAGAGCACCCTATGGAGGACTCAGCACATAGCTCCATTCCACAAGCTGTCATTAGAATTAGGGTGCTTTCATCAGTATCACCATTCTGTGAAGAAAAATTTGCAAACCATACAAGTTCATATCTAATGGTTTAGTGGGGTGTTTTTCTGGGGAGGGAGTGTTAGCCATGGGTCCTGAATTCAAAGCTCTACCACTTGGAGCCACATTTTAAGGTGTCTCTCAGACTTCCTGCCAGGACTGAGTTTTAAAGCCCCTGAGCAGCTAGGCTGACGGGCATAAGCCAGGATGACATGGGTAACATGTGGAGCTGGTTTGCAACGGTTTACATGTGGCTAAGTCAGGTTAGGTGGCAGCTGTCAGCACCAGACTCCTGTAATGCTCTGTAATGAGGTTTTTGAAGTTCTGTCCTTCTATAATTACAGTTAGAGTATCCTACCTTTTTTGGCATCAGACTTGGGGCTTGAGAAAGAGTTTAGACACTGTCCCTAAACGTTTGTGCTCAAGGCTAGCAATTAATTGATTGAAAGACAGGAGAACTTCTGAGTTTTCTGTTTTGTGGCACTGAAGAATGAAACCCAGGGCTCCGTACTTACTATGAGAGCACTCAACCAACGAGACTCAGGAGTGAACAAGGTATAAATAGATAGAGATTGCTGTATATAAATATTATATCGACAAAAAGAGATTTCTGCATATTATTAAATTATACATAATATTGCCACCAATTCTTAGATATTAAATTATGTCTCCATTTAATGATGTGTCCCAGTTAACAGTTAATAAACCATTAATTAATAATTACTCAATATCCTATAATTGTTTATCATATATGTACATATATCCATACATATAATTAGATATTTCACAGAATGAGACCCATGTCTATATATTATTAAATTATGCATCATGTGTTACTCCTAATTATTAGTTATTTAATTAGGACTGCATGTAATTTTTATTCTGTTAATGCTTAATAAAATATTAGTTAAACTTAGTGCACATCCTACACTTATTGCATCTAATTTTATCCTAGAATGATTCACTACTAATTCAATCTGTTTATCATTTACTGTAGTGGCAATTCTTCTACCTATAATGTTTTTTTATCTTTATTACATCCTATTAAATAGCTTATAGATTTGCATCCAAATTATATATCCTACCTGACACTGAGCACTTTCACAGAAAAGGAAAGTGTGTCATGCTCGGCTTATCATTCCAAGATTACATTTTTGGGAGTGCTGGGATCTAAACTCAGGGCAATGAAGGCTCAGTTCATGAATGGGTGACTGCCAGCACAGCAACCACTAGCCAATTCAGCTGCCAGGCAGTGCCCAGGCCCTGAGATTGAGCCCCGTATATTGACTCCAAATTGTGCTTAGTGTAGTTATTCATTTTATTTTTTTAATCATTTACCATTTATTTTATTGAATGATATAACACATGGAATATTTACTACATTTATTACATAGGATATAGAATTGCCTATGTATGAAACTTCACACCTGACACCCAGGACTTACACAGAAAAAGAAAACCTGTGTCACCGTGTCTTACTGCATGATTCAATTTTTGTGAGTGCTGGCATCTGAACTCACAGCCTACAAGGTCCAATTCATGAATGGGTAAGTGTCAGCACGCCAGCCTGAGGCATATTGAGCCGACAAGCAGTTCCCAGCACCTGAGATTGAGCCCCAGGGGTTGACAAAACAAGAACAGATGAACATGCATATGGTAGTACACAAATAAATATAGATCTTCATAGAGTGCCAGAGATGTCTATACATTATTTAGTTATATAGGCTACATTCCTACCAATTTTTGGGTATTTATTATGCCTCCATGTAATTAATATTACTGTTTTCATCCTTAATGAATTATTAATTATATCGACCACTGTCCTGAAACTATTGTGTCCATGTAATTAATAGTATTCTTTTAATGTGTCAAAAAATATTCATTAAAATCCACCGGCCTCCTAAAATCACTCTCTAATTTTATGCTATTATCATTCAGGAACAAGTAATTCAACCTTGACATTCATAAATTTCCATCGGTATTCCTATGAATAGGAATGAGACTCTTAGGATCTCCCTCCATTGGTAGTGGCAAGGACCCGGCTTGAACACAGGGCCTATGTTTTCGTGTTGGCCCATGGCTTCTCTGGAAGCCCGATAGCCTTCAGCAATGCCAGGTTACCAACACTTTTCAGCCCTGTCATTTAGACACAGGATGGTCACCTTGAAAAGAAAACAAATGTAAAACTGGCAACCATCTGAAAGTTACTGGGTTTGTTCTGTGTCGTTTTATTTATTTATTTTTCCTGTCAGCCTTTGAGGCCCAGGTACCTAGGTTCAGCTGTGAGCTCAGTGGCTGCAACAAGCCTAGAGTGATCAAAGTTGAAGCAGAGTTGCCATGCCCTGAGTTCAAGCCCTGTGGTTGACAAAATAAAAATACGTAATACATACATGCATACGTACATATATACATTAAAAATATTTAAACAATTATTAGGCTACTTAGTGTTGTATTCACGCCATTTTTTTCTGCCCGGCCTGGGATATGAACTCAAGGTCTGGGTAAATCTGCAGTACTGTTGGGAAAGGGAAAGCTCACAGTGATGGAAGGCAAGAAAGACAGGCCTGTTTCTAGCACTCGCAAAAATAATATTCGTATACATTTTAAATACATGATTTATACTTACATACACATGTTTACTGCATATTGCAGTTAGTGTAGTTATTCATTTTATTTTGTTTTTTATTTATTTATTATATATTAGATTTGCCTATGTATTATACTTCATTCCTGAGACCCAGGACTTTCACTGATAAGGAAAACAAGTGGGACAATTGCCTTCTTCCACCAGGATCAAGTTTTTGAATGGGATTTTAGCCCATCAGTCTGACACAGGTGAAGTTTTCGGGCAAATTTGAGGACCTGAGATGAAGCCCTAGGAGTGGCCAATATATAAACAGATGGATGTGTAGATTCATATGTATATGAATCTATAAATAAAGTTATAAAGAGAGACAGATAGACATTTATGTAGATTCTAGTGTATAATGCTATATAAAGAAGATGACCTATATCTTATGTTTATATATTCTATTACTATGAATTATTTGGTCTAAAATTATGCCTCCATTAGTTAATCACGGTAGGAGACTTAATAAAGTATTAATTAAATTAATCAATGACCTGTATTTATTGCGTACAAACTTATACTACAATGACCAGCTAATTAGTAGTTCAATTGGTACATTACAAAGATACTATTATTGTTCCTATAGATAGGAATGAGTAGGTGGAAGTCCCAGGATCAAACTCAAGGCCTAAGTGTCTTGGTTGGGCTCAGGCTTCACTGACAGCCCCCCAGCCTTCAGCCATGCAAGGTCATGTACAATTTTCAAGCTGAGTCATTGAGAGCCAGGATGGTCACAGTGCAAAGGAAACAAAGGTAAAACTGTTGTCTAAAACTTCCTGGTTTTTCATCCTCCATCTTGGTTGGTTTATTTTTTTGCCAGAGCTGGGACTTGAACTCAGATCGTAGGATTCCTGGATCATCCGTGGGTGAAAAAGCTGACCCCAGCCTAGGGTAATCAAGGCTGACTCAAAGTTGTGGCGACCTGAGTTCAAGCCCCGTGCCTGCCCCCATAAAATTTAAGGTCTTGGCTAGGTGTTTGGGCCATTTTTTCTGCTATACCTGGAATTTGAACTCAGGGACTGGGTAACACTCTTGTGCTCTGGGTGAAGTGAAAGATAACCTAGAAGAAAAAAATTCCAGAGCATTTCCCAGTGTGTGAATTCCAGCACTAGAGCTGGCAAAAATAATATTTATATTCATGTATAATATATATCATATATATGTATTTGCATAGATATTACTTATTGTACCTAGGGCACAATATTTCAACAGAAAGGAAATCTGGTCAACATTGGCTTCTTATTCCACCTATTGACTTCGGCACTCCTGGGATTTGAACTCAGGGCCTGGAATGTCTATTTCATCAAGGGGTCAGTTTAAGCACAGCAGCCTCAAACAAATTCAGGTTCCAAGGACCTGAGTTCTTGCCATAGGAATGGCCAATATATATATAGATATATGTGTAAATTGCTGCAAATACATGTATATAAATATAGAGAGAGAGAGAAAGAGAGAGATGTATATGTATATTCCACTGTACATTTAAATATAAATATATTTATAGATTGTGAGATGTCTATATATTATTAAAATACTTGTAATATATTACTAATAATTATTAGGTATTAAATTATAACTCCATTTAATGAAGTATCATGGATTAAGGCACAATAAAGTGTTTCCTTGTGTAAATGGAGCTCAGGGACAATTTCTAGGCTCATAGTACAAGCCTCAGGATCTGCACTAAAAAAAAAGAGCCAATAACTGTGTCTGTGTATATATGAATGTATTTCTATCAGTGAACATCCATAGTCATTATGAAGAATAGCACCCAGCTAACAAATTTGCTTTGAATAGAATGATGTCAATGAGAGTGCTTTCAAGACAGTGCATGTTCCTGGTCAAAAAAATTTAAGACCCTGGCTTGGAATTTGCACCATTTTTCAAACAGGCCTGGGATTTCAACTCAGGGTCTGATTAATTCTGGCACTTTGGGGGAAGGGAAACCCACCATCGTTGAAGATAAGAATTTCAGACCAGTTTCCAGGGCCTGAATTCAAGGTCCAGCACTGAAAAAAATAATATTCATACATGAGATCTATTTACATACATGTGTTTACTCCATATGACATTTATCACCCTTATTTATTTTTTATTTATTTTATTTAGTATTATTACATATATAAAATTTATTTCATTTATTACATCGTATGAAATGGATTTATTTGAATATAGATTATACATCATACAGAGACCCAGGACTTTCACAGAGAAGGAAAAAAATGGGTCAAAAATGGCTTCTGACCCCACATATAAACTTTTGGCCATGCTGGGATTTGAACTCACAGCCCACAATGCATAAATCATGAATGGGTCAGTTGTAAAACAAAAGCCTTTGGCAAAAAAATGCCAGCCATTTCTGAGGACCTGTGATCAAGCAATAGTAGTGACGGATAGATAGATAGATAGATAGATAGATAGATAGATAGATAGATAGATAGATAGATAGATAGATAGATAGATAGATAGATAGATAGATAGATAGATAGATAGATAGATAGATAGATAGATAGATAGATAGATAGATAGATAGATAGATAGATAGATAGATGTGTAGGTTGCTGTGTATATGAGAGAGAATGTGAGGAAATTAAATTATGTACATTATGAATTATTAGTTTTTAAATTATGCCTCCTTTCAATGAAATGAAGTATCATGATTGAATACTTATTAAAGCGTTAATGTAAAAGTAGTCAGTATTCCTTAATTGGGAGAATCATACCATGGTGATAGAATGGAAGACATTATCCAATACTTTTTGTGTGGCATTCTATAAGAGAATCATGAACTAACTGCAAATTTAATTGTTACTTTTATAACATTCCATTAGGCATTCCCATGGATAGGAAGGATTGTCTCAAGATCTCCCTCCATTTATAGGTGGCAGTCCAGGCATTTCAGCTCCAGGCCTGGGTATTTTACTTCAAATGCAAACCATTGGAATGACACTGTGAAGATTTCAGATTGTCAGGATGAAAGAAAAGAATGAGAAGAAAAAAAAGCCAAGTGTCAGTGGATCCTACCTGTAATCCTAGCTCTTCAGGAGGCTGAGTAGTAGAGAATACCAGATTGAATTCAGCCAGGACAGGAAATTCCACCACACTCTTATTTCTGAGGGAATACAGGAATAAAAAATTCCCATGAATGGGGCTATGACTCAAGGGCAGAGCGCTACACTTGAGCAAAACTAGCTCAGGAACATTGCCTAGGGTCATAGTAAAACCCCCGGACCTGCCAATAAAAAAAAAGAGCCAGTAACAACATGTCTCCCCATGTACGTATGCATGTATTTCTATTGGTGAAGGTCTGGAGTTCCTATGATGAAAGGTATCCAGCTATGAAATTTGCTTTGCATAGAATGATTTCATAGAACAGAAAGAGTTTTCAAGACAGTGCATCTTCCAGGGCTCCTCTCACTGTTCACATTGTAGCCTGAGGTTTTCTCCACATCGGTGACTGCTGGAAGAAGTCTTCCTCATTGTTGGAAGAGGCCTCAATCCTGTACAGCTGAGTGATAAAAAAAAAACTCCTTCTAGGACAATTAGTGAAGAGTGTGAGTGGGCTCTGAAGGTCAGGAGAAAAAGGCCTCTATGTACCTCAAGCTATCTCTCTGCCGAGAGCTCTGTTGTAACAGGAAGACTTCATTTGTGCACCTCCCGTGGCCAAGTTCCCTGCACTTAGCCTGTCTTTGTTAGACTATGTTCCAGTGCTGAAAAAACCAGCTACAATTAATTCAAGGGTTCTTCTGGCAGACAACTAAGGAGCTGAACTTCCACATCTACTCCAGTGGAGTCTGCTTAGCATGGAACACCTGCTATCAGATCTGAGAATGGGACTTCACAGAAGTCTACCTCAGAGAATGGGGCTTCAAAGAAGCCTACCTCCTGGAAAGGAGGTGTGTTCCTGTTCCTGTTTTTCTTTTCTTCGCTGTATAGGAGTGCACATTAATCTTTTACTGCTCCTGCTGCTTGTTCTACTTACTCATGCTCAACGTTCCCTTATTCAGGGCTATTTCTTGGAAGTGTTGAACACTCCAACATCTGATAAGTGTCCTGAGAATATGACTAACTCACCAGAGTTAAGTGCTACCCTGAAAGCCCCTCTTATGGAGGCTAGTAGACAAGTCATAAGTAAATATAAAAGTATTGGGGGTTTCATGACATCACTTCAGCAGAGGGAATTGTTTGTAAGAAATTTACAAGAAGCTGTAGGCACGGCTAGAGCAGAAAGAGTGTATGGCTATTGGAGACTTCCCTTTAATCCTGAAGAATATACAATAGACCCATATAGATAACCTGTTGATAAGAAAGATGTAGAGGGATATTTATACCAAAAGCTAAATAAGATTCCTAAAAGGTTGGTAGATGGAAGGTGACAATGGCTTATCAGAGGAAAATGGTGGGATCCTCCGTTATCTAGAGGACCCCAAAGACTTCCCCCAGATCCATAGCCTTTTACAGGTGTGTATGATAAGGATGGCAACCGTTGGGTTAACTACTTAGGAGAAAGAACTTCCTATTACTCTCTTCCATTTACTGAGAGACTTGCTAGATCTAGGCCTCCTTGGTGCTTACTATCAAAGAAGGAGCAAGAAAGATCTTATGAGACAGTGAAGGCCTCTATGGAGAAGAGTAAACGATTATGTGAAAGGGTTACAGAGAAGACACTATGAGCCTAAATTTGATATATGGCCAGATTTAACTAAGTATACTGAATATCATGATTTTTGGCCACAAATTGGGGACCCTCTAAAGAATGGCAAAGAAACACAATTGCTTACAAAAGATTTGAAACCCATAAAGTACAAAACTAAACAAAAGTAACAATAACGTACTAGAGTTCATACCTTACTGTCCACCACTTTGCATATATGCTCTGGTTAATGGTTAATAGGTGATAAACATCTCGAAACCAATTGTATTTCTTAAAAATAGAGGCAAAGCCCGGAACAATTGCCTATGGTCATAGTTCATCATCCAAAAAACAAGAGCAGGCTACCAGCTGGTGACCACCCAAGAACGAAGCCTTGCAGCAAGATTGTGTAACCTTTTGCCCTTTCTCATGGAGACCTTATTCTATAAAAACTTGTTATCCTCTGCAATAAATCGCAACTAACTTTCACTCCTCTTGTGTGTGAGTTGTCTGTTTGCCATTTCCCCACCTGTTCCAGTTACCTCCACGAGGTGTTGTCCATCGTCCTGGCAGAGCCGGTCCATGGCACTGAACCTAATGAAATGATTCATTATTGGCAATGATGCCCCCCTGGGTTTCCAGAAGCTTGCTTAATCAAAGCACATGTGTAATTTCACTATGCTTCCTGTCATCTAGGGCTGGTGAAACTCATCAGATTTTGAAACTTTGACCTCTCCTAGTTGGGCCCTGGGTGGCTGTGTTGAACACAGGACCTGGGTACTGACTGTGAGTGCAGAGCAGAAGCTCAGTTCTTTATCATTTGGTGTCACAGCTTCACTTCTGGTATCTGTGTGTGTGCATGTATGTGTGTTCATATACTTGTCCTGGAGCTTCAACTAAGGACCTGAACACTGTACCTGAGTTTCTCCTGCACAAGGATAGCACTCTACCACTTGAGGCACACATCCACTTCAGGCTTTTTTCTAGTGATGTAATACTAAGGAATCAAACCCAGGGATTCATACATGCAAAGCACTCTACTCCTAAGACACATTCCCAGCATTCTACTTCAGGTTTCTTTCTTTCTTTTGTTGGAAGTTGGAGGAATTTAAGTCTAGGCCTGGGTGCTGTCCTTGAGCTCTTTAGCTAAAGCCAATCACTCTACCACTTGAGCAACAGCACCCCTTGAGGTTTTTGGTGGGTCACTGGAGAGAAGAGTCTCAAGGAATTTCTTGCCCAGGCTGGCTTTGGACCGTGATCCTCAGCTCTCAGCGTCCTGAGTACCTAGGATGACAGGCACGAGTCAGCAGCGACTAGCTTCCACTTCAAGTTTCTAAGTGGTGAATATGAGATAATAGTCTCATGGGACCTTTTGTGTCTGGTATAGTTTTGAACCCAGATCATTTATCTCAGCTTCCTGAGTAGGCAGGATGACAGACCTCAGCTACTACATGCCTAGACTGTAACACTCTGTTGCAAGGGGGTCCTTGGCTCCACATGGTAGGGTGCTATCCATGATCCCCACTGGTAAGTGTCAGTGGCTAGGCCCTGAGTTCAAGGTTCATAATCAAGAAACATAAACCAAAACAATTGTCTGAAGGAGACAACTCACTAGGTAGGTACATACATAATTTTGGCCCTCACATGTGGAACTATCTGAGCCACAAGTTTCTCATCTGCACAATCATCTTACTTGTGGAGCTCTTATAAGAACCAGATGAAAAAATGAAAAAAATGCACCCCATGAAGGACTCAGCACACAACTCATGAAAGACTCATCACATAGCTGGAACCCACATAATGTCATTAGAATTAGGGTGCTTTCATCAGTATCACCATTCTTTCAGAGACATGCCACAAACAGTCCAAATTTAGATTTTAGAGGGGTGAGTTTTTTTTGGGGGGGGAGTCAGCCATGGGGATTGCACTGAAATGTTGGGGGTACTGTCCTAAGGTCTTTTGATCAGGCTAGATAGAACTCTACCACTTTAAGCCACAGCTCAGAGTTTCGCAGACTTTCTGCCAGGGCTGGGTTTTAAACGCACCAGTGTCAGATCTCAGCCTCCGAGAATCTTGGATGACAGGGTAAGCAAGCCAGCAGCAACTAATCCGTGGAACTGGGTAGCAGCGGCTTACCTCTGGCTAATTCAGGTTAGATGGCAAATGTCAGCACTAGACTCCCAGCTTGCTCTGTGATGAGGTATTTGTAGCCCTATCCTTATATAGTTGCAGTCAGAACATTCTATCTTTTCCTTTTTTTTGTTTTGGTGTCAGTCCTGGGTCTTGAGAAAGGGTCTAGAAACAGTCCCTAAGCCTTTATGCTCAAAGCTAGTGTTTGAGCTACAGCACAACTTCTGGATTTTTCTATGCACATGGTAGTGAGGAATCGAACCAAGGGCTTCGTACTTACTAGGCGAGCACTCTACCACTGAGCCCCAGTAGTGACAAGTGTATAAACAGATAAATGTATAGATTGGTATATAGACAGACAGACAGATAAGATAGATAGATAGATAGATAGATAGATAGATAGATAGATAGATAGATAGATAGATAGATAGATAGATAGATAGATAGATAGGTGTAGATATATTTAACGAGAGATGTCTGTAAATTATGAAATTGCATATATATTTCTACCAAGTATTGCCAATTAAATTATTCCTTCCTTTCTTAAGTATCATGATTGAATACATAATAATGTATCAATTGAAAATTAATCAATGTAGTATAATTGTTGTGTATAATTTTATAATATAATCGTACACTACTTATGTAATTGTTACTTTTACAACATTCTATTTGTACAGATACCTATTAAAAAGCGTTTATTTTTAATTTTAATTTTTTTAATTTTTTTTTGGGGGGTCCGGTCGTGGGGCCTGAACTCTGGGCCTGGGCGCTGTCTCTCAGCTCTTCAGCTCAAGGCTAGGGCTCTACCACTTGAGCCACAGAGCCACTTCCGGCTTTTTTCTTTTTGCTAATGTGGTGCTGAGGAATCGAACCCAGGGCCTCTAGTATGCAAGGCAATCGCTCTACAACTGAGCCACCTTCCCATCATGGAAAGCATTTCTTAGAATCTCCCGCCAGCCATTCATTAGTGGGAGTCCCGGGATTCAACTTTCAGGCCTAAGTTGCTGATTTCGGCTTGGCTTCCCTAATAGCCAGCCAAACATCAGCATTGTAAGGTCATGTGCATTGTCTGGGCATTGTATTTAGACCCAGGATGGTACAATACAAAGGACAAAAAAAAGTAAAACCACCTGATTGAACTTCTCAGTTTTATCCTTTTCCTTTTTATTTATTTTTGCAAGCCCTGAGATTTTAACTCAGGAGCTAGGATCCCAGGATCTGCTTTGGTAGAGATGCCAAGACTTGAGTTCAAGCCCGGTGCTTGGGCTAAAACAAAATAATAATAATACTGATAACAATAACAATAATAATAATAAGGCCCTGGCTTGGAATTTGCACCATTTTACTGGCAAGCCAGGCATTTAAACTCAGGGTTTGGGTAACTTTGTGGCACTGTGGATGAAGAGGAAGATCACCGTCCTTGAAGAAAAGAAGTTCAGAAAAGTTCCAAGGGCCTGAACTGAAGTCGTCCCAGTTCTGGAAAAAATAATACTCATATATGAGATCTATTTACATACATGGGTTTATTCCATATGACATTTATTACCCTTATTTATTTAGTATTATTACACATAAAACATTTATTTTATTACATCATATTACATGTACTGAGACCCAGGACTTTAACAGAGAAGGAAAAAAATGTGTCAAAATTGGCTTCTTACTCCATGAATACATTATTGGCCATGCTGGGATTTCAACTCACAGCCTACAATGCCCAATCCATAAATGGCGTCACAGTCTTAGCCAACCAGCCTCCAGAAAACTGAGCTG
Organism: Dipodomys spectabilis; assembly: GCF_019054845.1. Taxonomy (NCBI): domain Eukaryota; kingdom Metazoa; phylum Chordata; class Mammalia; order Rodentia; family Heteromyidae; genus Dipodomys; species Dipodomys spectabilis. Next base: position 1,668,146 of record NW_024871131.1, on the reverse strand, counting down.
CCAGGAAGTTCTGAGGACCTGTGATCAAGCCACAGTAGTGCCATATATATATATATATTTATTTATTTATATTTATATATATATAATATATATACATACATATATATATAACAGAGGAAATGTGAGGATATTATTAAATTATATATTTTTACAAATTATTAGTTATTAAATTATGCTTCCATTTAATGAATATCATCATCTAATACTTATAAAATCATTAATAAAAAAATCAGTCAATATCCTTAATCAAACCATGTTGCTAGAATGGAAGATATAAATTCAATAATTTTTGTGTGGCATTCTAAAATAGAGTTATGAATTAACTTCAAATTTAATTATTTCTTTTATAACATTCCCTTAGCATTCACATGAATAGGAATGAGTTAGTCAGGATCTCCCTCCATTTGTGGGTGGCCATCCTAGCATTCCAATTCCAGGCCTGGGACGTTTACTTCGAATGCAAACCATTGGAATGACACCTTGAAGATTTCAGATTCTCGCAAAAAATATGAACAACAAGAAGAAAAGGAAGCCAGGTGTCAGTGGCTCTTGCCTGTAATCCTAGCTCCTCAGGAGGCTGAGATGCCAATTTGAATTCAGCCTGGGTAGGAAAGACCACGATATTCATATTTCTTAAGAGATCACAGGAAATCAAAACAAAATAATAACAAAAAAACCTGAGTGGCCCCATGGCTCAAGTTGCAGAGCACTACCCTTGAGCAAAAGGGCTCAGGGACAGGGCCTGGATGATGGGCATTCAGCAGGTTGCCCATGCCCAGCCCCCCAACCTGGGCAAGCTGCAACAGCCCTCAGAGAATACTAAGTCTGAGCAGGCAGCTTGAACAAGCATCCTTCACTACAGTTTAAGAACTGAAGTCAGGAAGGCGTTGCCTGGGCTGGTGTGTGCAACTGATGTGTACAACAGGTGAATGATGTCCTGGCAATTATCATGGGAAAGCACAATTCTTAGGCTGTAGGAGTTGTCAAAGGTTGTGGCTCCATATCTTCTATCCCTCTGTAGGATGTGAGCCTAAGCTTCTGGGGCCTGGTGGCCATCACTCATTCATCATTCCTCATTGCCGAGTCTCAGGCTGGTCCCAAATCCTGGGAAAGATAGAAAATAACCAGACATTTCTGTGCCAAAAGGAGTAATCCAATAAATCCCACCTTCATAACTCCCATTAGAAGTAAGCCTTGGGCTTCAAATGTGGCTTACTGGTAGAGTGCTTACTTAGCACAAATGAAGCCCTGGTTTGATTCCTCCCTACCACAGAAACAGAAAAAGCCAAAACTGACACTGTGGCTTAAGCAATAAAAGTTCTAACCTTGAGCAAAAGAAGCTCAGGCACATGCCCAGACCCTGAGTTTAAGTTCCAAGACTGGCCAAAAAAGAAAAAAAATGTGAGCATGGTGAGACATTTTCTACTGGGACTTAGCAGAGGGCGGAGGTTATGGGTAACAGGTAGAGGGGTAGAGGGCAGGTGCTGTTGGCTCACCCCTGTAACCTTAGCTACTCATGAGTCTGAGATCTGAGATCCCAAATGCAAGCAGGAAAGTCTATATGAGACTCTTTTCTCCAATTAAACTCCCAAAAATCCAGAAGTAGAGCTGTGGTTGAAGTAGTAGAGTGCTAGTCTTGAGCACAAAAGATTAGGGATAGCGTCCAGGCCCTGAGTTCAAACATCAGGACTGGCACACGCACACACGCACATACCATACACACACTCACACACATATACACACATACACATATGAAGATAGAGAATTTGACAGTCAGCCTGCACAAATTCCACCTCTAGAACCTCAGTATTTAAAAAAAGAGGGAGGAGGGGAGGAAAGACTTGCTCCAGGAAGTGATATAATCAGTGCCAAAATTCCACAGGAATTCTATGTTATGGAACAGAACAGAGAGCCTCAGGCACAAGGTACAGCATGGGCAAAGGTCCTGAGGTGTGGTGTAGAGCAGGTGGTGTGGATGGGATGAAGGTTCTGTGGCTTCAGACAAGTCTGGCAGAACACTGAAGCCTGTGTCAAGTTTTGTACTTGAGTCACAGGTAGGGCAGAGGGTGGGGTCCCAGAATGAGGCCCAGGGAAAGATTAGCTTGACTTTTCACCAAAGACTCCAGCCAATTTCTGTGGCTGGAAGCCTATTTTTCACAGCTCCTGACCCTCAGGCCCTCTTTGCATGGAGGAGTCAGGGCAAATGCAGGGAAGAACTCTTGCTTAAGAAAAGCTTCTAGCTCAATCCAACTAGTGGCTCACCCCTGTAAATCCTAGCTACTCAGGAGACTGAGATCAGAGATCATGGGTCAAAGCCATCTCATGGGAGAAAAGTTAGTGAGACTTTATTGCCCATGAACTAACAAAAGCCAGAAATGGAGCTGTGGCTCAAGTGGTAGAATGTCCGCATTGAGAGAAAACGTTAAGAGACTACAGGTCAGACCCTGAGTTCAGGCCCCAGTAATGGCACCTAACAACAAAGAAAAGCTTTCAGGAGTTCTTAGTCCACTGTGGTGAAAGGCCAGATCAGCCAGGCATGGGTGGCTTATGCTGGCCCTCCTAGCTCCTCAGGGAGCTGAGATGTGAGGATTGCCATGCAAATCCAGCCTGGGCAGGAATGTCCAGGAGACTCTGATCTCCAATGATCCACCAGAAAACCAGAAGTGGTGATGTGGCTAAAGTGCTAAGCTGAAGAGCTGAGAGACGGTGCCCAGGCCCAGAGTTAGAGCCCCATGACCAATACATGGCCTGCTTTGACCTCATGCTGTGGCTCTAGGCAGAGTACTTTCCAGTGGGCTCCTGATGGTCTTCCAATGTCTATGTGTCCTACAAGTCTTGAGAGCAGCCTCCTTGAAGGCCTTTGCCTACAGAGCGGGACACAATACAAGATAAGGATAAAGTTTTGTGGCATGGAGGTCATCGGCCGGGTCATCAGAAGAGCATCTGTCATGAGTGCAGTGTGGATCTGAGCACTAAATCGACGTCTCAGACCACGGTTCTGGGCCAGAAGGGGTAGACTACTTAATGCCGGCTCACAAGGGAATCACAGAACGTGAATTTGTCAGGCACACCTTGGGCAGGTTTTGAGTAGGGCTTATGAGAGACTAGTATGCTGAGGAATCCAAAGCAGGCTGGCTGCTGCTTGTAACAATCACTATAAACCAGGAGTCCCAGGGGCTCAGAGACCTGCTTAACTCACCAGAGCTCAGGGGCAGATAAAGTTCTGCAATCATGGGCCAACTACATAGGGACATCCATAGTGTCCTTCCCTTGGTTCTATGGCCCCGTGCTGGAATGGAGGGACAGGTTCCATGGAACTTACTGCCATAGGCCAGACTCCTTAGCCCAAGAAGCACAACAACTGATGTAGCTTGAGAGTTTACTATGATTATGCCTCAGGACTGCCCCCAGTTCTAGTTCAGCTTATCATTACGACCTTCCTCTGTGTGTTTGTGTGAGTGTGTGTGTGTGTGTGTGTGTGTGTGTGTGTGTGTGCATGCACGCACGTGCGTGTGCATGAGTGCATCTTGGTAGTAGGGCTTGAATTCAGGGCCCGTGCTCTGTCTCTCAGTTTTTTCATTCAAGGATAGCACTCTACCACAGCTTTTCATCCAGCTTTCAGGTGGTTCTTGGGAGAGGAGAGTCTCACAAACATATCTTGTTAGGTTGCATCTGAATGTCAGTCCTCTGATCTCAGCCTGCTAAGGGAGCTAGAAATATGAGAGCATGAGCATAAGCATCTGGGCACACTTTCCTTCTTGGATAAAAGAGAATACCTATTTCCTAGCCAAGCACCCATCTACAGCTATCCCTCCTTCCCCTTCCCCTAACCCTCCGGACTTCAGAGGAAACATACTCACCCCTGAGGACAAAGAAATAGGATGCACTGACAGGTTTGAACATTATGTTTTCCACACAGTCAGGGGGCTGCTGGAAGCTGATGTAGAGGTCAGAGATCTAGGCCAGGGCAAGTAGACAGCTGTTAGAACAGAAAGTATGAAAAGCCATCCGTGCAGCTGCATGCCAGTGGCTCATGCCTATAATCCTAGCTACTCAAGGCTGACACTGGAGGATCAATCAAGATTCAAAGCTAGCCTGGGCATACTCTTATCTCCAAAGAATCACCAAAAAGCTGGGAAGAAGAAATACTATAATTCAAATATTCGAGCACCAAACTTGTGCAAACATGCTAAAGGTTACCACCTAGGCTCTTCAAGCCTTGGTAAACACACACACACACACACACACACACACACACACATACACACACACACACACACAACCCATACACATGCCAAATCAGATATTTCTACTCTGTAACCTTTGGGTATTCTCTACCTTTTTTCCCACTAAGTCTGGTGGTTGTTGGCCTAGGAGTTTGATGCATCCAACACCACCTGACATCTATAATTTTGGGGAACAGAATGGCTATAACATCAGCCTTCCCCTATCCCAGGTCCTTGATTGGGTCATGGTCTATCCAGACCCTTTGGGGTTCCTTTTACAGACTCGCCAAGATCCTTTAAAAAGGCATCACATGCTGGGCACTGGTGGCTCATGCCTGTCATCCTAGCTACTCAGGAAGGTGAGATCTGGCTTCCACGTCAGCTTGGGCAGGAAAGTGTGTGAGACTCTTATCCTCAAAGAACCATCAGAAAATCATAAGTGTCCTCGTGGCTCAAGTGGTAGAGTGCAAGCCTTGAGAAAAAGAGCTCAGGGACAGCGCTCATGGACAACAACAACAAGGAGAGGCATTACATGTTGGCTTTGGGATTGGCATGGGCCAAATATGGGAAATTTCAAGTGTGCCAAGATAAAGCAGTACCTCCTTTAGTCCCATGCTCCTCTATCTTGTCCATCCCCTGGCCTTGGCCATGCTTCGCATCAGGATGGCTCTGGCTTGACGTGAAGGATTCAAGGAGGAAGATCCCAGACCAATTGCTCCGGCTCCTTCCTCCCTGCTTACACTACTGCTTCTGCTCTTTGCCATAGACCTTCTTCCTGAAATCCATCCATGAGATCATTGACACCAACACAGTGGTGAGTGGTGGGTGCAGTCTAACTCTGGGAAGTCAGAGGTGGAAGTCAGCCTGGAACTAGGAGCTTCTATTCTGGGTGTGGGCTGAGGCCAGGGCTGACACTTATTTCATTCTGAACCTTGCAGGGGTAGGGAAACAGTGTAGACACAATATTGAGTCAGGTAAGATGGGAATCTGTAGGACCACTTGTGTGGGGGAGGCTGTGGGACTCAGGGGGCCACTGTTCTTGGTGTTCTTCTCTCAGACATCCCTCTCCCTCTCTCATCCCTCAATAGTAAAAGAGAAACTTTAAATAAGGATGTCGAAGAGGAGGCAGGGAAGTATTTCACTGTGAACCAGACTTGTGCTTCATATTCATCCTAGCCCCTAATTCCTATTTATCTGAGGATTGGCCATATGGGTTTGGCGAGTGTGTGTGTGTGTGTGTGTGTGTGTGTGTGTGTGTGTGTGTGTGTGTGTGTGTGTGTGTGTGTGTGTGTGTGTGTGAAGATATCATCCTAGCTGAGAATGTGGCTCAGTGATAGAGTAGTCGCCTAGCAAGCCTGAAGCCCTGGGTTTGATTTCACAAAGAAAAAGCTGGAAGGGGAGGTGGGACTCAATTTGTAGACCACCAGTCTTGATCAAATAGAGCTCAAGGACAGTGGCCAGGCCCTGAGTTCAAGCCCCATAACTCGAAGACAAATCTATGTGGAGGCTTTATTTTCCCTTTGGAAACAATTTATTCTTTGTGATAAGCATAACATGGGCATCTTCCCTGGCCACCAATGGGCCATTAGATGTCCCTGGAATTTGGGCCTCCTCCCAGCAGCCTCTGCTCTACTTGGCCCGCAGTTTACCCTTTTTATCACCAGGGAGATGGAGGCCTAGAAAAGCCCACCTAGCCTCCTAGTTCTGGTGGCTGCTGAGGATTTTGGGATTCAGTATGTCACAAAGGGAGTCATCATCCCCATCAGTCTACAGAAAAAAAGGGACAGAATACTGCATGCCTGAGTGCACCAGCTGTGGGCAGTTCTGGATGTGGGGAGCTGCAGCAGGACATGCTCTGTGGGGGAGTCCTGTACGAGGCAGGGAACCCTGATCTCTTCTCTTGCAGTTTCCACACTATCCTGAAGTTGCAATTCTTCAAAACTTTTCTGTGCCTCCCTCATTTTGCCCACCTAGGAGCCTGAGGCCTCTGAAGCAGCTGCAATGGTGGGGAGCTCCGCCTGCGTTGGCATCTGGAGCCCCGTGTAGGAGTGACAGCAGCTCTTGCAGCTATCTGCTCTTCATGTTCTCCTGGGACAGCTGGCACATGCACTTGGATTTCTCCTGACACAACTGATCCAGAATGAACAACTGTCCTTTCCATGCCAGAATGGATTCCTAGACGGTGCGGATATGTGCCGACAGCTGGTTGCATCGATGGTGGAGCTCATCTGTCGGACTCTGGAAGTCCACCTCATCAGGAGATTGTGGATGAAGCAGATTTTCTTCTCGGATGCCCACATGTCCCACTTCCCATAATCTCACATGTTATGGTGGCAGCTCATGGGGCAGGGGACCTGTGGCTCCGGCTCTATCTGGCACTGAGCTGTCTGGGGGATGGGGAGTGCCTGCAGCAGTCCGGCAGGAGTTTCCTCCTGTGGATCTCATCCTCTGAGAGTGCTAACAGTGCCACATCCCTCTCAGGTTAGGGGACATCTCCATCCTCTGCCACGGGCACATCGAGGAGAGTTGCTTCCTCAGCTTTTGCTTCTCCAGGGTTCACAGCTTCCCCTTCCCCAGAGAAAGCCAGGAAGCTCAGCTGGGACTGCAGGTGCTCCTCCTGTAGACTCGTCATTTCCAGGCACTTGAAACTCTCCTGCCACTTTGGGGGCACCACCTAGTCCCTCCATTTGGTCAGACCCTGCACTTGTTTCAGCTGCTCCAACAGCTGGGTCTGCTTCTGCAGGTGCTACTGTAGGACCTGCTACTTGGAGCACAGCTGCTCATTGGAAGTGATGTGCTGCTGACGGGTGGCTCTGAGCTCCTGCAGCTGGGCCAGGGACTGTTCCTGCTGCTCCTGCAGCTCCTGAGCTGCTTGGCTCTCTCTCTCAGACACTCTTTCCATTCTTCTATCTTCTCCTCTCAGCAGCCCAGCTGTTCCTGCGGATGTTTCTTCACCTGCTGCTCTGAGTGCAGGATGCTGGTAAGATCTTCCTTCTCACTGCTCACCCTGTGGAGAGTGCCCCGCAGCATGGCCAGCTGTTCCTCCAGCTGTGTGTTGCGCAAACATGCACATGGTGGGGTCTCGATCCTTGGTTTTCTCATCTAGTCTTACCAGTTGCTCCTGCTGCTCTGCAATCTGGAGACGAAGCCTCTGGTTTTCCTGGACCTAGATATGAAGTTGTTCCTCCAGGTTTTTCAACCCCATCTGCGTGTGGTAGGCGTGGGCCTGCAGTTGCTGCTTCTCCTGAGATGGACCCTCGGGGTGCCATGGCTCTGCTAGCTTCGTTCTCAGTTCCCCCAGCTATTCTCTAGGTGCAGCACCTACCTCAATCCTCACTCCTTCTCCTCTGTCAGTTGGTTTACCTGCTCAGTCAGCCATCAGGCCTCCTCCTCCTGCGTGGACCTCTCAATGCTCAGGTTCTGCAAGAAGGTGTCTGTCTCCAGATTTGCTAAGTTACCATTCAGCTCAGGTTGTGCTGTAGTCTCTTCAGTATATCAGGCTTCTGCAGCACTTGTTGGAACTTGCAGATTCTGTTCTTCCTGTTGCTCCTCTATGTCCAGAGTGCTTCCAGCTTCTCCTAAAACTCTGTGTTCACTTGCTCCAGGTCATAGAAGCTTCTGGTCTTTTCCTTGAGCTGAAGCGTTATATCATTAAGCTGTTTGAACAACATTTCAGTCTCCTTCTGTAAGTAGGAACCACAGAAGCCACCATCTCCAGCTCCCCCATGCACTGCTCTGTGGCCTGTAGGCAGCTGGTGAGAGCTTCATGCTCCATTTCTGTCATCGGCCGTGAGCTGCATGTGGGCTGGTGCCGATTGTAAATTACTTTCTGCCAAAACCAACCTCTGTATGGGTAGCTTGTGGATGTCTAGCTCTGTTTTTGGTGCTTTGTGCACTTGAGCTACCTTCTCCTTCTCTTTCTCTTGTCAATTCTGCAGGTCTTTCTTTTCTTGCTTCAGTGGTTAGATCTTGGCACAGAGCACCTGGTTTCTTCTTTGCTGCAATCCAGGGCAATCACCACATGTTGATAGCACCTCTGCAGCTCCTTTATGGTATTGGCACCCTTGACACTGGACTCTGGTGGCTGTTACTGTGTCCAAAGGCAGGGAAAGCCTGTGGTAGGCATTACCTTTGGCCAGATCCTCCGTGTTGAATCACCCTCCCCAGTGGTGTTTTTCTTTGGGATCCTTCCCTTTTTTGTATTCTTTGTTTTCTTGATGTTGAAGGTCTGATGGGAGGATTCTTCTGGTGTTCTGGCAGTAATTTGTTGCCCGCAGCTCTGCTTCAGAGTCTTGTTGTTTCAGGCATCTGCGCACTGGGATGGGAAAGATGGGCTGGCCACATTCCCAGGCTCTGGGAAATGCTCTATTCTCCCACTAACTGACTAGGTCGTCAATTTCCTATTGTACTCCAAATTCGCATCGAGACTCTTGCTTACCCCTCAGTTACCTCTACCTGGTAACTGCTGGTAGTGCTGTCAACCAACAGATGGCCGGATGGCTGCACAGATTGTTGTGTATGTCTGTTTGTTGCCAGTCCTGGACATTGAACTCGGGATCGAAGCATAGTCGATGAGCTGGTTTTGATCAAATCTACCCCTTTACCACTGGAGCCACACGGCTCTACTTCTGGCATTGTTGACACTGAAATTGGACAGGGGTCTCAAGTACTTTCCAGCCTAGGGTGATTTTGACCATGAATCTCCTTTCACAGCCTTGTAAATATCATGGAGGACTGCTGAGAGCCACTGGTGCTTGCTTAATCATTGATCTTGCTGATGATCTTGGACAGACCGGTGAGTTCCCTATCTTCAGGTTTAAGTGGTGGAAGCTGGAGCCCACAATTTGAATCCTGGTCCTGCCACCTCCAAATGGCAGGAGATCCTAGAAACTCATTTTTATCCATATGAATACCAATGGAATGTGATGTATGTCATGATTGAGTGGGCAGTTCTTGAATGATTCTAGGATAAAATTACATACAATTATATTCTAGGATACTGATTGATTTTAATCAATACTTTATGAAGCATTTAAAAAATTATATTCATTAAAAGGAGAAATAATGAAATACCTAAGAATTGGTTGTCACATAGCATAGAGATGCCATTTTTTTCTGCCAGGAGTGGGATAACAACTCACGGTCTGGGTAACTCTGTTGCACTGTGTAGGAAGGGGAAGCTTGCTTTCTTGAAGTCAAGAAATTCAAGTCTGTTCCTTAGGCCTGAAATCGATCCCCACCACGAGAAAACATCCTACTTGTGTACACTTTAAATATATGGTTTATATTTACATACATATATTTACTCCATATTTCATTCAGTGTAGTTATTAATTTTACCTTTTGTTTTGTTCATGTAGTAACCATTTATTTTATTGACTATTATGGCACAGAGAATATTGATTACATTGATTACATAGGATATAGGTCTGCATATGTATTCCACTTCATACCTGACACGCAGGACTTTCACAGAAAAGGAAACATGTGTCACCATCTGCTTCTTACTCCACGATTCATTGTTTGGGAGTGCTGGCATGTGAACTCATGGCCTACAGGGCCAAAATCATGAATGATTGAGTGTCAACATGCCATCCTGGGACAAACTGAGCTGACAGGCATTTCCCAGGACCTGAGATTGAGCCCCTGGGGTTGACAAAATAAGAACAGATTGGCATGCACATGGTAGTATGCTAATATATATATATATATATATATATATATATATGTATGTATGTATATATAGTGTTCCAGAGATGTCTATCCATTATTCAGTTATATAGACTACATTCCTAACAGTTCTTGGGTATTTATTATGCCTCCATATAATTAATATTGTTTTCATCCTTAATAAACGATTAAGTAAATCAGTGTCCTGAAATTATTGTGTCTCTGTAACAAAAAGTTGTCTTTTACTGATTCATATTAAATAAAATCAATCAGCCTACTGAAATCATGATGTCTAAATTTATATGAGTACCATTCATGAGCAACTCATTCAATCGTAACACTTACAACATTCAATCATTATTCCTATAAATGGGAACAAGTCTCTTAGAATCTCCCGCCATTCAGAAGTGCCATGACTGGGATTCGACTCTAGGCTTATATTGCCCTGCAGGACCATGTCTTCCCCAGTACCCTGCCAGCCTTCAGCAATACAAGGTGAAGTACACTTTAGAGCTGTGTCATTCAGACCCAAATGATCATGGTGCAAAATGTTAAAAAGCCATCCCACCACTTCTTGTCTGTACTTTCCCCCCACCCCCACCACAAGGCCTGGAGGTCTAGGATCCCAGGATCGCCTGTGGTTCCAGTGGCTGCACCCCAGACTAGGGTGATGGAAGCTGAGTTCGAGTTGCCGTACCTGAGTTCACGACCTTGTTTCGCAAACAAAGAAACAAACAAACAAAAATGATCTGCCTGGCTTGCAATTGGTACCGTTTTTTTCTGCCAGGGTTTGGATTTGAACTCAGGGTCTGGGTAACTTTGCCGCACTGTGGACAATGGGGACACTCACCGTGCTTGAAGACAAGAAAGTCAGGCCTAGTCCCTAGGCTTGAATTCAAGCCCCAGCCCTGGGAAACATACTATTTATATACATTGTAATGATAGGATTTGTACTTACTTATAGATGTTCAGTACATATCCCGTTTTTTGTGATTATTTATTGTATTTCTGTTTATCCATTTATTTACCATTTATTTTATTGACTGTGGTAACACATTCCATTTATTATTTTGATGACATCCTATCACATAGTATCTAGATTTGTATATGTGTTCTCCATCATGTCTGACACCCAGAATGCTCAGATCAAAGGAAAACAGGTGTCACACTAGGCTTCTTACTCCACGATCCAATTGTGGGCAGTGCTGAGATCTGAACTCAGGGGCTAGCAGAACCAATTCATGAATGAGTGTGTCAAAACGGCAACCTCAATCCCAGGAAACTGAATTCCCAGACCCTGACATCGAGCCACAGGGGTGGACAAAATAGCCACACATGGATAGGCAGGTGGTAGTATACCAATAAATATATATTTGTATAGAGTGCCAGAGACAAATCTACCTAGGATTCAATGACATCAACTACGTTCCTACCAACTCTTAGGTAGTTATTATGCCGCCATTGAAAGAATAGAATTCTTTTCATGCTTAATAAACTATTCAATAAGATCAGTCAGCATCCTAGGATCATTGTGTCTAATTTTAGACTAGACTGATCCATGGAGACACTTCTCAATCATGAGTTTGCTCACATTCCATCGGTGTTCCTATGCATAGTAATGAGTCTCTGGGAAATCCCCTGATTTGTAGGTGTCACGACCAGCACTTGAACTCAGTGCCAACATTGCTACATGGGTCTATGGCTTCCCTGATAGCCCACTAGCCTTCGCCAATGCAAGGTGAAGTACCCTTTGTAGGCGTGTCATTCAGACCCAGGATAATCACCGTGGAAAGGAAACATTGTTAAAAATCCATCCCATGGCTTTTTTTTCTGTGTGTGTATGTGTGTTTTCCTGCAAGACTTCAGGGCCTAGGATCCCAGGATTGACTATGGGCCCATGGCAGCCCGCCACCCTAAGGTGATTGAAGCTGAGGCCAGGATAGTCCTAAATTCATAATTTAAACATAGCATCTATATTGACATACATGTGCAGACAGCATCTTGAATTCGGTGCACTTCTCCTTAATTTGTGTCTAATTCATGGAGGTATTGTGTATTTTACTGAGTATGGTGACAGTTATAACTGTGCTCACTTTGATGACAACCTGTTCCCATTGTTATAGGGTTGCCTATGCATTCATTCTCCTTCCTAGCTGAGGCCCAGAACTTTCACAGGAGAGGAAAACAGGTGCCATGACTGGCTTCTGACATCAGGATGAATCTTTTGTCAGTGCTGGGATTTGAACTCAGGTCTGGTAACTCTGTTGCACTGTGGGGGAAGGGGAGGCTCACCATCCTTGAAGACTAGAATGTCAGGCCTGGTGCAGGGCCTGATTTGTAGCCCAAGCACTGGACAAAATAAGAAGCCCAGCTCTTTTAAACATAGGATCTCTATTTACATACAGGTATGGTATGCATCTTGCATTCAGTGTATTAATTCTTTTTATGTTGTGTCTTTTTCAGGAATGTATTGTGTATTTTATTGAGCATAGGATGACATATAAAACTGTGCTGACATGGATGACAACCTATTCCCACAGATCTAGGGTTGCATATGCTTTTTTGACTCTTGCTGAGACCCAGCACTTGCACAGTATAGGGAAACAGGTGCAAGGATTGGCTTCTCACATCAGAATAAACCTTTTGGTAGTCCTGGGATTTGAACTTGGGGTCTAGGCAGCCCAACAGCCAAATAGGTCCACATGAGCCCATCAGCTTGTGAGCCACTAAGGAGCTAGGCCATACCCAGGACCTGAGATTGAGCCCAAGGGTGGGGATGAGGCACAATATTCATCCATTCATACGCTGAAGCTAGTATGCTAATTACCTATTTGGATAGAGTAGGAGATGTAGTGAGCTGTGTTCGAATCCTATGTACCATTTGAGTACCGATTCTTGGATCTTTCCCAATGCCTGTAATTCCTGAATATGATTCTTATTGTCACACTTCATGAACTCTTATTTAAAACTAATTGTTGTGCCATACATCTTGCCTATCATTTCCTATGAATTCAAGCACCTCATAACATTTATAGACATGTTAAATTTATGATTTATACTTACATCAATATATTCAGTCTATATCATGTTTTTTGGAGTGATACAGTGTGTTTTACCATTTATTTATTTACTTGGCATTAATTTTATGGACCGTGAGTGCACCTATAACATTTATTACATTTATTCCCATCTATTCCATAGCATGTAACAAGTTCATATTATGAACTTGTACAGAAAAGGAAAACAGGTGTCACCCTTGAAATCTTACACCAGGAAGAAATTTTTGGTAATGATGGGACCTGATGTGAAGGTCTGAGAGGCCCAATTCATGAATGGGTGAGTGTCAGCACCGCTCTAGCCCATTCAGCTGCCAAGTGGATCTCAGGACCTGGGAGCAAGCCCCCGGTTTGGCCAAAATAGCAGTAACTTTCTATGATGATGGTGGTAAATAAATTAATATAAATTTATTTATTTATTTATTCATTTTGGGGTTCCATCGTGGGGCCTGAACTCTGGGCCTGGCGCTGTCTCTCAGCTCTTCAGCTCAAGGCTAGCACTCTACCACTTGAGCCACAGTACCACTTCCGGCTTTTTTCTTTTTGCTTATGTGGTACTGAAGAATCAAACCCAGGGCCTCAGTCATGCAAGGCAAGAGCTCTACCATTGAGCCACATTCCCAACCCAATATAAATTTAGATATTTAGGTACTGCCAGAGGTGTCTATCTAGTATTCAATGACATATATTACCTTCCTACCGATTCTCATGTATTTAGTGAGGACTCCATTTAATCAATAGTATTCTTTTAATGCATAATAAACTATGAATTAAAATCAATCCTGTCCAGTGATTATTGGGTCTAATTTTATGCAAGACTGATTGAGGGACTACTCATTCAACCATGACATTAATCACATTCCTCTGGTGTTCCTATGGACAAGCAATAGTTTCTTAGGCTCTTCAGCCCCTTGTAAGTGGCATGACCAGGATTTGAACTCAGGGCCTAGTGTCCATGTTGGCCTATGGCTTCACTGACAGCGCCAACCTTCAGAACTGCGAGGTGACCTACAGGTTGCAGCCATGTCTTTCACACCCAGGATGGTCAACGTGCAAGGAAGGAAAACAGAAACTGTTGACCGACCGTGGTTTGTGTCTTTTTTTCGATGCTGCTTTCATTTTGTTTTCCTTTGAGCCAAAATAGCAATACATTTCTATGCAGACAGTGGTATACAAATAAATATATATTTAGATATTTAGATATTGCCAGTGATGTCTATCTAGTATTCAATGACATATAGTACCTTCCTAGTGATTCTCAGGTATTTAGTGAGGACTCCATTTAATCAATAGTATTCTTTTAGGGGCTGGGAAGGTGGCTCATTGGGAAAGTGCTTGTTTTGCATGCATGAGTCCCGGGTTCGATTCCTCAGCAACACATTATCAGAAAAAGCCAGGAGTGGCGCTGTGTCTCATATGGTACCACACTAAACCAGAGCTGGAAAGCTGAGGGACAACACCCAGGCCCAGAGTTCAGGACCCACTACAGACAAAACACACACACACACACACACACACACACACAGTATTATTTTAATGCATAATAAACTATAAATTAAAATCAATCCATATCTTGTGAATTCTGGGTTTAATTTTATGCTAGACTAATTGACAAACTAGTCTTCAAACCATGACATTGACCACATTCCTCTGGTGTTCCTATGGACAGAAAATAGTTTCATATGCTCTCTAGCCATTTGTAAATGTCATGACCGGGATTCAAACTCAGGGCCTAGGTGCGCAGATTGGCCTATGGCTTCACTGACAGCCTGCTGACAGCAATGCCTACAGGTTGCAGTTGTGTCATTTGGACCCAGGATTATCACCATGCAAGGAAAGTAAACTGAGAAACCTCTAACTGTTCGCAATTCATGGCTATTTTTCCTTGCCATTTTCACTTTTTTTTCCTATCAGCCCCTGAAGACTAGAATCCCAGGATAGGCTGTGGGTCCAGAGGCTGCACCAACCCAGGCTAGGGTGATGGAAGCTGAGGCAGAGTTTCCACAACTTCCAGCTCCGTGCTTGGCTAAACAAATAAATAAATAAAACAATAAAATAATGAAATATATAGAAAATAAATTAAAATAAAAAATTTAATATATTAAAAATACTAATGGAGCTCCCTGGCTTGGAATGAGTGCTCATTTTTTTTCTGCCAGGACTGGTATTTGAACTTGGAGTCTGGGAAACTCTAATGCACTATGGGGAATGGGGAAACTCACCCTCTTTGAATAAAAGCAATTCTGGCCTCTTCCTTAGGCCTGAATTCAATCCCCAGCCCTGTAAATTAATTTTCATCCACATTTGAAATGATTAATATCCACATACTTATGTTTACTGCATATTGCTTTTTTGTATTATTCATTCATTATATTTATAGACTATTATTACACTTATAACACATATTAAATTTATTACATCTTATGAAAATTATACAGATTTGCCTATGTATTATATATCTTACTTCAGATCCAGGACATTCACAGAAATACTATAGTAGATGATTCCATCCTTAGAAAAACAGAAAGAATACACCAACCAAAGTCTAGTTTATCACTAGGCACCACAGTAGCTCACATCTGTAAACTACTCAGGTGGCTGAGACCTGGAAGATGAAATTTCAAAGCCAATGAATGCAGAAAAGCCTGAGAGATATCATCTCCAATTAACTGGCAAATGCCAGGCTACAGGCATAGCTGAAGTGGTAGAAAATCAGCTATGAACAATGAAGCCAAGAAAGAGCAAGCTGAGTTCAAATGTGAGGAGAGGAGGTAGGGGGATAAAAGGGAGAGAAATCCTCCAAAACAGAGAACAAAACGACAATACACAAACTCCACCTAATTTAAGGTACCAACCAAACTGAAAAAAAATGAAGCTTGTTCAGTTGTATAACTTTACATTAGCACATAAGATCTTAGGTGCACTTCAAAGCTATATTTTTAATAATATATTTATATATATATTAATAATCCATGTATATATATATATATACATATATATATATCTTTAAATAAACTAAGAATCCAGCCATTGAAAAAATACTTCTGAATTAGTGCCTTAACCATGGCATTATAAATTATTTGTACTAAATGTGTATTCCAAGTTTCTTTTCTCAGAATCAGGAAGCTGTGATCTGAGGTTGGTGGTTCAAAGTCAGCCCAGGCAGGAAAGTCCATGAGACTTATCTCCAATAAACCACTAGAAAACCGAGGTGGCACTCTGACTCAAGTAGTAGATCCCTCGCCTTAAGCTGAAGAGCACAGGGATAACCCCTGAGTTCAAGCCCCAGGGCCAAAAAATAAAATTTAAAAAAAGTTTGTTCATGCAGATCATAAAATTCTAACATTCTGAGCTTTAGGAAACTTTTCTGCCAGGGTCTTATGCTCTTTAGGCAAATACTCCACTACTGAGATACATCCCAGTCCCATTGTTTTTGTTTTTCATTTTACAATCCACTTTATTGAGGTTTTATTCAGAAACCCAACATTTTGTGCTATGAGGACTCCCCTAGTGTATTTCGTGGTAGGCACTGAGGAAAACTCATATGACACAAATGCAGAGAGTTTATAATTGTGGAAATAACACTAAATAGAAATAAATTCATCTGTCCCGACATTCTAGGGAGAAATGATGTCCTTATTTTCATTCTCACTCTTCAGGGCAGATGGTCAAAATAGAAACACCTATGTACTATGCTGAAATGTAAATGTTTAAACCACTTTTTTTTGAAAAACTCTCATGCTATAAAATCAATATATATCAAATAAAGGCGAAGTTAACTTAAAAAATATTAAAAATGCTAATGAAGCTCCCTGACTTGGAATGTGTGACATTTTTTTTTTTTTTTTTTTTTTTGTCTACAAGTCCTGGAATTAGAACCCGGGGTCTGGGTAACTCTGTTACACTGTGGGGAAGGGGGAAGCTCGCAATGCTTGAAGACCAGTATGTCAGGCCTGTTCCCTAGGCCTGAATTCAAGCCCCAGACCAGGAAAATGTACTCCTTTACATATTTTAAAGATAGGATTAAACTTCCATACAGATGTTCAGTCTATATTATGTGTGGTGTGGTTATTGATTGTATGTTTTATATTTTTCATTAATTTACCGTTTATTTTATTGACTGTGATGAATCCTAACTATGTATTACATTGTTTACATCCTATCACATACCATCTAGATTTGTAGATGTGTTCTCCATTATGCCTGACACCCAGGACTCTCCCATAAAAGGAAAACAGGTGTCACACTTGGCTTCATACTCCAAGATTAAATTTTTAGCACTGCTAGGATCTGAACTCAGGGCCTAGCAGGTCCAATTCATGAATGGGTGAGTGTGAGCATAGCAGCCTCTAACCAATGAAGCTGTGAGGTGTTTCCCAGGTGCTGAAATTGTGACCCAGGAGTGGCCAAAACAGCCTATACAAAAACTGCCTATACAAGGATAGGCAGTCAGTAGTATACAAATAAATATATGTTGGTAAAAAGCACCATAGCCGCCTATGTATGATTGAATGACATATACTACATTCCTACCAACTCTTAGGTGTTTACTATACCATAATTAAAGGAATATTATTCTTTTCATGCTTAATGAAGCATGAAATTAAAATCAATCATTGTCCTAGGATTATTGCATCAAATTTTATGCTCAACCAATGCACAAACTTCTCTTTAATTGGTATTCCTATACATAGGAATGAGTGTCTTGTGATCCCCTCCCATTTGTAGTTGTCAGAACCTGGATTTGAACCCAGGGCCTATGTTGATAGGTTGGCCTATGGCTTCCCTGCTAGTCTGCCAGCCTTCAGCAATGGCAGGCGAGGTCCACTTTGCACCCATAGCATTCAGATCCAGGATAGTCATCATGCAAAGAAAAAAAAATTAAACCCCCAGCCCTCTGCAACTTGCTACTTTTTGTGCTATCTCACTTTTTTTTTCTTTCTGCAAGCCCTCTGGGCCTAGGATTCCAAGATTGGGTATGGGTCCCGAGGTTGCACCCAGCCTATGGTGATCGAGGCTGAGACAGAGTTGCCACGACCTGAGTTCAAGCCCCATGATCGGCCAAAAAAAAAAAAAAAAAAAAGAAAGAAAAAAGAAAAAAGAGAAAAGACAAAAATTGATTATTTAACTAAATTTAAAAAATAGAGCTCCCTGGTTTTGAATTTCTGCCAGTTTTCTTTCCTAGACTGGGATTTGAACTCAGGAACTTGTAGCAATGTGAGGGAAAGTGCAGATTTGCTACTACTTGAGTTCAAACCCCATGCCAAGACAAAATTAAAAAATTAAGTCACTGAGCTTGGCAGGGGGAGTCATTGTGGAGAAGGGAGGTAAGGGATGGTAGGGGGAAAACAAAGGAGGAGGTAACAATGCTCAATAGGAAATATACTCATGACCTTGCTCATGTAACTGTGACCTCTCTGTACAACATTTTTACAATAAAACCATACAAAAAATAGACAAAATAGTATTCTGAGAAGCACTTTGAGGTTAAAGGAAGGATGTCTGAATAGATGGACAAAATTCTACACTGCTTTTTATTTAATGTTCAGCACGAAACTGAATAAACTGCTTCCATTAAAAAATTAAGTCACTGTCTTGGAACTGGGGCCAGTATTTATACCATTGGTGGGATTTGATCTCACATTCCAGGTAACTCTTTTATACCATAGGAGAAGGAAAAATTTACTGTCCTTGAGGAAAAGAAATTCAGGCTAGAGTTCCCATGTCCTGAATGAGGGCCCTGCAATGGAAAATATATTTCTATACATGTGTAATATATGATATATACTTACATGTGTATGTTTTTTACATGTTATGATTCTCATGATTGATTTTGTATTTATTTTATTTTTTATTTGATTCATTCTTTTATTGTTTTTCTATTTATATTATCATTCTCATTTATATTTTGCACATCTATTATAAAATTATACACAATAATTTAAGACATTGATTCATTTATCATTAAAAATTTTTGTGTTGAAACATGATACATAATTAAATGGAGGCATTTGTCACAGTCTTCTCACGTTTATAGTCTCTCCCAAGAATGAGCTTTGACCTATTTATCTTTGGACACCTTCCTATAGGGATGTCTCTAGATGATTTATACTGAGAAGCTTTTTCTTGAGGACAGGCAAGTTGTGGGATAAAATTGTAAGTGGGAGGCTAGAAATGTGGCATAATGGTAAAGAGCTCACTCAACATGCATGAATACCAGGGTTTGAATCCTCAGTGCCATATACTCAGAAAAAACCAGACGAGGTGGAGTGGCTCAAATGGTAGAATGCTAGCCTTGAGAAAAACAATCCCCAGGACTGTCAAAAACAATAGACCAGATGCCAGTGGCTCACACCTGGAAAACTACTTCCTCATGAGACTGAGATTTGAAGACCACAGTTCAAATACAGGCTAGGCAAGAAAAGCCTGTTAGACTCTTATCTCCAGTGAACCACTAAAAAATCCCATGTGGAGCTGTGGCTCAAGTGGTAGAGGGTTATCCTTGACTGAATTGCTCAGGGACAGTTCCCAGGGTTGATACAAGACACACAACTGGAATAAAATTGAGGGTTAATCAAAGTATGTTTCCTATTCGCTAATTATGAGAACATTCTCTGGAAAATCAATGCTGATATATACCAGAATTGGAGTCAAACTTCCAGGCTTAAGTGTAGAATATCCACATGCCCATCCTCACAGACTCTAGCATTGTAACCTTGTGTCCACAGGGTTCTGAAAGGTCCAATGTTGAAAGGCTTAATATGGTCCCCAAGCCCTGTGTGATAAGCAGTTGACTTGTATTGTCAATGTCATTACACGTCTGAACCTAGCAGAGCACCAGTAGCTCTTGTGCATCACCCTAGATCAGGAGGCTGAGGTCTTAGGATCACTCTGAAGCCAGCCAGTGCAGGAAAGTCTATGACACTCTGACTTCCACGTCTGAAAGGTCAGATGTTCAAGAGCTTCTTTTTTTTCCTTTGGTGATGAGAAGTTACTCTAAATGTTCTAGTGTTCTTGACCCATCGACCCATTCTGGGTTCAAATGAAGTTCTCAGGATCCAAGCCCTGGCACTGTTAGCAGGAAGAACTCCAGTGTAACACTATTTGAAGGAGAGAAAACAGTTTCAAAAGCCAGGCTAGGTGAAGAGGACAAGGAGGCAGAATATACAAATTCAACAGGGAAGTGAGCTGCACAACCACATCACTCATTCCAGGCACAGCCAGCAATGGGGGAAAACCTGAAACATTTGTTAGAGTTACACCAGGGTCAGGTTTTTCTCAGCTTCCTCAAACAATGACAAACCTTCCTCCCTCAGGTGAATGTAGCCTCAGGCTATCTTTAGGTTACCAATCGAGAGCCAGTTTAGTTAGGGAGAGGGAGGAACAGAGTAGAAAAGCCCTGCTCTCTGGTCTTAGGGAGTGGGTTTTTTACTCTCCATCTATCAGATTTAAAGGCCCTTCTTCTACTTCTGCCAGTCTTTTCTCCTTCCTTCATTCTCCACATCATTATTGCTAATCCCCAGTCCAAGGTGAGGCAGGGTCATTTCTCTTTTGTCTCCAAGCAGCTGAGTTAGTACCTGGCTCTGCCCTCTTGGATCTGGGGCCTTCGCCTGCCTGAGAAGTGGGAAAGAGACATTCTTCCTGCTCTGTGGTTGTGTGAAGGTGATGCTGGTGTCCTGGCACACTGCAGAAGGCCTCATGACTGGGAATTGTTCCCTTCTTTCCTCCTGAAGTCCAAGACCAGCGTTATCTATCATTTTTATATCTATCTATCTATCTATCTATCTATCTATCTATCTATCTATCTATCTATCTATCTATCTATCTATAGGCCTTTCTTTCTTTCTTTCTTTCTTTCCTTCCTTCCTTCTTTCTTTCTTCCTGTCATTCTTCTTGTCTTTCTTTCTTTCTCTTTCTTTCTTTCTTTCTTTCTTTCTTTCTTTCTTTCTTTCTTTCTTTCTTTCTTTCTTTCTTTCTTTCTTTCTTTCTTTCTTCCTGTCTTTCTTCCTTTCTTCCTTCCTTTCTTTCTTTCTTTCTTTCTTTCTTTCTTTCTTTCTTTCTTTCTTTCTTTCTTTCTTTCTTTCTTTCTTTCTTTCTTTCTTCCTGTCTTTCTTCCTTTCTTCCTTCCTTTCTTTCTTTCTTTCTTTCTTTCTTCCTGTCTTTCTATGTATGTATGTATGTATGTATGTATGTATCTATCTATCTATCTATCTACCTATCTATGTACCAACCCACCTGCCTGCCTACCTACCTACCTACCTACCTACCTACCTACCTACCTACTACTACCTACCTACCTACCTACCTAACTACCTACATAGTTATCTCTTTGACATTTCTTGGGCTTAACTCAAAGCCTCGGCACTGTCTCTAGCACTCTGCTACTTGAGCCACAGCAGCAATTCTGGATTTTTCTGTGTATGTGTTACTGAGGAATGGAACCCAGGGCCTCTTGCATGCTAGGCATGCACTCTCCCACTAATCCACAGTCCCAACCCCCTCATCTTTTTTCTTAATGGTAGTTTTTACATATATATACTACCATTTTGTGTCTCCAAGTATAATTTTCTGAATACTGCTTATTTCTATGAACTCTGATCTTCTCTTCCCTGCCTGATTTGTGACTGCTCCTGCATTGGCCTCATAATAAAATGTAAATAAAGGCTGCTGAGAGCTTCAGTGTGCATCTTATAAGGAAACAGGCCTAGAACCCTGGAAGTGAAAAGCAATAGGGCTGAAATGAAGAGAATGATGCAGTATGTACAATGAGCATATCTAAAACATAAATCAGTAAATAAAAGCAGAAGTTTTGCATACAGCCTCTTTGCACTTAGGGAAGTAATATACTCATGTAAGTAAGTAGGACACTAAACTTGGCTTTCTCTTTTTGAATTTTCTTTTGTGGCCATCCCATGGCTTAAACTGAGGACGCGATGCATTCCTCAGCTGTTTTTCACAAGACTGAGGTTTTACTACTGCTACAGCTCCACTTCCAGCCATCTGGTTGTTAAATGAACATAAGTGCCTCCTAGGCTTTCCTGCCTGGTCTGGCCTGTATCTCCTGCTTGGCTTTCTCTCTCAAAGCTGGAGCTCCACCCTCTAGGCCACTGCTCCCCTTCTGGTTTTCTAGTGGTTTATTGGAGACAATAAACCTTTCCTCCTAGGGCTGGCTTTGAATGGAGATCTCCTAAGGAGGGTTCAAGAGGATTACCTCAGGAATTCACCTAGAAGCCGCTCCACCAAACCTTTAGTCTAAATCTCGAGAGGTACTAGAGAAAAATGGAAACAGGAACATGCTTCTAGTGTGTCCTAGATACTTAAGGTTGGAGATACAAAACACTCATAATTATTAGATCATTTTTATAGGCAAAAGGAGCAATGCAGATAGTATGAAGATCGCTCCAGGTTTTGGTCCTCATGTCCTGAGACAGTAAATTCACTGCAGCTCACTGCTAAGTGACAGAACTGGCATGTCCTGTGGACATTTGTTCCTAAATCCTGTAACACTCATTTCTCACTTTTGGCTTCAAACCTGTGACCAGAGGGTAAGATGAAGAGAGAAAATACTCTCAGAGAAAGCACGTGTAAAGAACATTAGTAGTTTACTTATAAGTCCCAACCATAGAAATGACCCTATTAAGAAGTCAGTCCAGATTATAAAACAAAGAACTAAAGAAAGAACTTGAAAGTGCCTGCTGAGTGCAATCCCAGCTCCTCAGGAGGCTAAGATGTAGAGAATTTGGGTTTGAAACCAGCCAGTGTAAGAAAGTCTTTGACAATGTTATATCTAAGAGATCACAGAAAAACCCAGAAGTGGGGCTGTGACTCAAGCTTAATGCAGCACTCTTGAGCAAAAGGAGCTCTTGGACCAGGCCTAGGCTCGTAGTTCAACTCCAGGACCTGCCCCCTCAAAAAAAAACCTGTACCCCAATTTCTTTGTCTATGTATGGATGTATTCCATAGGTGAAACACCAGAGTAGCTATGATGAATGGCACCAAGCAAGGAAAATTATATTCAATACAATGAGTTCATAACACAGAGAGTGCTTTTATGATATTGCATGTTTCAGGACTCCCCTCACTGCTCCCAATGTAGCCTGAGGGTTTCTCTGCATCCCAGGCTTGTTGGAGGAAGTCTCCCTCATTGTCTGGACAGGAACACAAAAGACCTCACTCCAGTACAGCTGTGTACCAAATAACTCCATCTGGGCCAATTAGTGAGGATGTGTGGGTGGGCTCTGAAAGTCAGGAAAAAAAGGCCTCCTTATACCCTTAGCTATCTCTCTTCCCAGTGCTCTCTTTTAACAGGAGACCTTCATTTTTGCCACCTCCCATGGCAGGCCAAGTTCTGTGCTCTTATCCTGCCTTTATGAGACTATATTCCGGTGTTCAGATACAGTGCTCAATATAATTCAGGAGTCTTTCTGGCAAACAACTAGGGCACTGAACATAATGAAATGTTTCATTGCTAGCAATGATGGGCCTATAATGCCTCTCCTAGGTTTCCAGAAGCTTGGGAAATCGAAGCACATGTTGGATATCACAAAGCTTCCTGTCATCTAGGACTGGTGAAGCTCATAAGGTTTTGAGACCTTTGACCTCTCCTAGTTGGGCCCTGGGTGGCTAGGTTTTGGGGTTGTACACAGGGCCTGGGTGCTGACCATTAGCTCAGAGCCAAAGTCTTTACCACTTTGTCACAGCTTCACTTCTGCTTTCTCTCTGTGTGTGAGTGCGTGTAAGTGCATGTGTGTGTGCATACACTAATCCTGGAGCTTGAACTCAAGACATGAGCACTTTACCTAGTTTCTCTTGTACAAGGTTTGCCCTCTCCCACTTGAACCACAGAGCCACTTCAGGCTTTTTCTTACTGATGTGGTTCTGAGAAATCAAGCCCAGGGTTTTATATATGCAAAGCACTCTACCCCTAAGGCACATTCCCAGCCCTCTACTTCAAGTTTGTTAGTTTGTTTCTGTCTTTGTTGTTGTTGTCATTGTAGGAGTTGAAATCTGGGCCTGGGTGCTGTCCCTGAGCTCTTCAGCTCAAATCTTGTGCTCTACCACTTGAGCCAGAGAGCCACTTCCGGTTTTCTTGTGGTTCATTGGAGCTAAGTGTCTCAAGGACTTTCCTGCCCAGGCTAGCTTTGAACCATAATCCTCAGATCTCATCCTCCTGAGTAGCTAGGATGACCGGCATGAGCCACAAGCTCCTAGCTTCCACTTCAGGTTTCTTAGTGGTGAATTGGAGATAATAGTCTCATGGTACCTTTTGTGTAAGGGATAGTTTGGAACCCAGATCTCAGCTTCTTGAGAAGGCAGGATGACAGATCTCGGTTATAGAACCCTAAGATGTGGCACTCTGCTGCAAGGGGGTCCTTGGCTCCATGTAGTGGAATGCTAGCCTTGAGCCCAAGAGTATGGCTCAGTGCCTAGGCCTTGAGTTCAAAGTTCATGACTTAGAAAAATCAAGACAAAACAATTGTCTCCTATAGACACATCACTAGTCTTCAGTAGTACATAATTTTGTCCCTGCCATGCGGACAGATCTGAGCCTCAATATTCTTTTCTTCATACTCATGTCAGTTGTGTAGTTCTTACGAGGACAAGATGAAAGAATGCACCCTTTGAAGGACAAAATACATAACACTCTTTTTTTTTTTTTTTTTTTGGTGGTCATGGGGCTTGAAATCTGGGCCTGAACTCTGTCCTTCAGCTCTTCAGCTCAAGGCTACTGCTCTACCACTTGAGCTACAGCGACACTTCCAGTTGTCTGGTGGTTTATTGGAGATCTCAGTTTCAGCGACTTTCCTGCCCGGGCTGGCTTTGAACCACGATCCTCAAATCTTAGCCTCTAGAGTAGTTAGGATTACAGGCGTGAGCCACTGGTGCCCACCTGCAAATAATCCTCTTTACAGGAGTCAGCACACAGCATCCTGTGAAAGACTCAGCAACCAGCACCCAATGCAGGACTCAGCACACTGCACCCTGTGAAGGACTCAGCACATAGTATCCCGTGAGGGCCCCAGCACCCCAGGAAGGACTCATCAAGTAGATGTATCACACAAGCTGTCATTAGTATTAGGGTACTTTCATCAGTATCACCATTCTTTCAGAAATACATCACAAACAGCACAAAGTTCACATCTAATGATTCAGAGGGGTATTTTTTGGGGGGGATGGGAGTCAGCCACAGGGATTGCACTAAAATGTTGGGGTTACTGTCCTAAGATCTTTTGCTCAAGGCTAGAGATCTATCCACTTTGATCCACAGCTCAGAGTTTCACAGACATACCGCCAGGGCTGGGTTTTAAACCCACCAGTGTCAGATCTCAGCCCCTGAGAATCTTAGATGACAGGGGTGAGCAAGCCAGCAGCATCTGGCTCTGTGGGGCTGAGTTGCAGTAGTATACCTCTGACTAAGTCAGTTTATATGGCAACTGTAAGCACCAGACTCCCGGCTTGCTCTGTGATGAGGTACCCATCTTGGACCTTGAGTAAGAGTCTAGACACAGTCCCTAAGCTTTTATGCTCAATGCTAATGCTCAACTGCTTGAGCGAGAGTACAACTTCTGGATTTTTATATGCATATGGTAGTGAGGAATCAAATCCAGGGCTTTGTATGTACTAGCCATCATTATACCATTGAGCCCCAGGAGTGACAAGATAAATGTGTAGATTGGCATATATGTATATGTATATATATATATATATATATATATATATATATATATATATATATATACACACACACATATATATATATACATATATATGTATAAAACAAGAGAAAGGTGTCTGTATAGTATGAAATTACATATAATACTACCCATTATTGACAATAAAATTATTCCTTCCATTTTTAAGTATCATGGTTGAATACATAATAAAGTATTAATTGAAAATTAGTCAATGTAGTATAATTGTTGTGTATAATTTTATAGTATAATCATACAGTAATTACTAATTTGTTACTTTTATAAAATTACATTCCTATGGATGTACATGGGAATGGGTTTCTTAGAATCTCAGGCCAAGACTTAGTGGCAGTCCCTGGATTCGACCTCCAGGCATAAGTTGAGATTTTGGCTATGGCTTCCCTAATAGCCAGCCAAACATCAGCATGTACACTTTCTGGGCCTTGTCATTTACACGCAGGATGGTCACAATTCAAAGGGGAAAAAATGTAAAACCACCTTCGTGTATTTCTCCATTTTATCCTTCTCCATTTTATTTTATTTCTTGCTAACCCCGAGATTTGAACTTGGATCCTAGGATCCCAGTGTAGCTGTGGCAGAGATGCCAAGACCTGAGTTCAAGCCCCGTGCTTGGCAAAAATAAAATAAAATAAAATAAGGTCCTGGTATGGAATTTGCACCATTTTTCTGGCAGGTCTGGGATTTGAACTCAGCATCTGGGTATCTCTGTGGCACTGTGGGTGAAGCGTAAGCTCATCGTCCTTGAAGACAAGAATTTCAGACCAGTTCCCAAGGCCTGAATTGAAGCCCCAGCACTGGAAAAATACATACATGAGCTTAGCGAGTATGGCATTTATTACACTTATTCATTTAGTATTATTACACATATAATATTTCATTTATTATATCCTATCACACAGGATATATTTGCATGTATGAGACCCAGGACATTTTTTCAGGAAACAAAATGTGTCAAAAGTGGCTTCTTACTCCATGAATAAATTTTTGGCAATGCTGGGATTTCAACTCACAGCCTACAATGCCCAATCCATAAATGGGGTCAGAGTCTTAGCACATCAACCTCTGACAAACTGAGCTGCCAGGAAGTTCTGAGGACCTGTGGTCAAGCCACAATAGTGCCATATATATATATGTATATATATGTAGAGAGAGAGAGAGATGTGTAGATTGCTGTATATATATGCATATATATATGTAGAGAGAGAGAATGTGAGGATATCATTAAATTTTATATATATATATATATAGTTACAAATAATTAGTTATTAAGTTATGTCTCCATTTAATGAAGTATCATAGTTGAATACTTATGAAAGCATTAATTAAAAATTAATCAATATCCTTCCATTAGGGGAATCATAACATGGTGCTAGAATGGAAGATGTAAATGCAATAATTTTTGTGTGACTTTCTAAAATAGAATCATGAATTAACTGCAAATTTAATTATTTTTATAACATTCCACTAGCATTCACATAAATAGGAATGAGTTTGTCAGGATCTCCTTCCATTCGTGTGTGGCAGTCCTGGCATTCGTACTCCAGGCCTGGGAAATTTACTTCGAATGCAAACCATTTGAATGACACTGAAGATTTCAGATTTTCACGATTAAAAAAGAACAACAAGAAGAAAAGAAAGCCAGGTGTCAGAGGCTCCTGTATGTAATCCTATCTCCTCAGGAGGCTTAGATGTAGAGATGCCAATTTTAATTCAGCCAGGGCAGGAAAGTCCACCACACTCTTATTTCTAAGAGGTCACAGGAAAATATCCCTATGGGTTGTGGCTGTGGCTCAAGGGCTGAGAGCTACCTTTGAGAAAGAGGAAATCAGGGATAGGGCCTAGGCTCATATTTCAAACTCAGTCCTGTCAAAGAAAATAAAAGATGGCAGTAACTCCATGTCTCTGTGTATTTATGGATGATGTGTGGATGATGGGAATTCAGCAGTTTGCCCATGACCAGATCCCCAACCTGGGCAAGCTGCGACAAGCCATCAGAGAGTACTAAGTCTGAGCCTGTAGCTTGAACAAAGCATCCTTCTCTGCCATTTAATAACTGAAGGCTTGCCTTGGCTGGGGTATGCAATGGGTGCATTATGTTCTTGCTGAGTTGTCCCACTGGAACATCTAGCAGCTAGCCGCTGCCACTAAGGGAGACCACTGTTCCTAGGTGGTAGGAGTTGTGGAAAGTTCTGGCTCCATATTCCATAACACTCTGTAGGATGTGAGCCTAGATCTCTGAGGACTGGTGGCTATCACTCATTCATCATTCCTCATTGCCGAGTTTCAAACTGGTCCCAAATCCTGGAAAAGATATGAAATGGCCAGAGAATTCTTTTTTTTTTAATACAGTGAAAGCAGGGGTTATACTGTGGGGGAGGGACATACAAAGCAACAAAGAAATAATTTTATAATTGCGTTAGAAACAAATGCATGAAAGAAAAAAACATTTAAATACATATCTAAGGGTTCATTTTCCTAACATCATATTATCTGACCTTTTCTGCTTGACTCATACATATACTAGATATTGCAAATAAGGGAAATCATGGGACCTATGTTTCTTTGGGCTTGGCTTACTTCACTTAATATAATTTTGTCCACTCCCCTCTCCTCCCTTCCCCTCTTCCCCGCCTATATTGTAAAGATCCTTTTTCAACATTGTGTCTTGTGCATCTCATTGTTACAATGGGTCAGCCTGTATCCGTATTTAACTATTTTGTTTTTTCCCTTCCCCTCCCCAAGCTAGAGAAGGGTGTATACAGGATGCAGTGAACCGACATTAAATACAGTGAAAACAGGGGTTATACCATAGGGGAGGAACATAAAAAGAAAAAAAACACATGGTAGATTATAAACCCTATCTTGGGGTTCATTTCGCTTAACATCATCTTATCTGATCGTATGTACATAGCTTTTGAACTTTTATGCTTCTCTGAGACATATAATAGTTATTTCAAATAAGGGAAACATAGGACCTATGTTTCTTTGGGTTTGGCTTACTTCACTTGATATAATTTTTTCCAAGACTCCACTTAGAGTTCCCCTATGATCCAGCAATCCCTTTTTTGGCATTTGCCCAAATGTTCACAAACAAGACCATATTAAGCTACCAGCACAACTATGTTTATTGCAGCATTATTTAACGTAGCTAAGATATTGAACCAACCCAGATGCCCCTCAGAAGATGAATGGATCAAGAAAATGTGATACACACACACACACACACACACACACACACACACACACACACACACACACACAATGGAATTCTATGCCTCCATCAGAGAGAATGATATCGCCCCATTTGCTAGGAAATGGAAAGACGCAGAAACAATTGTATTAAGTGAAATAAGCCAGACTCATATAACCATAGGTCCCACGATTAATCTTACTTGCAGTAACTAGTACATGGTACCATATAACCATATAAGAAGATGTTATGTGAAATGAACCTCAAGATAGGGGTTATCTCTATATAGTCCCCCAAATAAAGTTGGAAGGGGAGCTGTCGTTCAAATACAGAGCATCACCCTTGAGGGAAAAAGCCTAAGTGACAAGGTAAGGTCATGAGTTTAAACCATAATATCAGCAATCAAAAAAGTTGATTTCTTTTCCTTGAGGTTTTATTAAATTGCTCAGAAAATAATCAACGTTATATTTATGTTTAGCATTACTATTAAAATCATGATATATTTATTTATGTTATTCTTTATTTTCTTTTTTTTCTTTGTTGTTTTTTATTAAGTTTTTTTAATTGTGAAAATACTGTACAGAGGGGTCTTTATTTTCTTAAATTTTACTTACACATTAATATCCAGTAATGATAAGAGATGATTACTGTTTCACACGTTTTTATGTCAGTTGAATATATGGATGAGAGGTGCATACAAGGAGTTTGGGCTGAAAATAGATAATTGCAAGCTCTTCCCATAAAGAATGGATAGTTGAAGGAGCTGCGGGCATGTATAAGATAAACCAAAGAAACCAGCAAGGAAAGATAAGGTATGATTCTGGAAACCACACAATTTTGGAAGAAAAAAAAACAGGGAAAATATGTGGCTTTTGGTAAGAACTTTGTAACCCACCTACATATTTGATTCCTTATTTCTAGCGGAAGGCATTAACTTTATTTTACAAAGTTAAACATGATTGACCTTTAATGCTAACTGGCCTCTGTCTCAGGTAAGCAATTATTCTACCCAGGTGCCAGGGTCTCATGCTTATCATCCTAGTTACTCAGAGAGCTGAGACCTCTAGATCGTAGTATAAATCCCATCTGGAGAGGAAAATTGGTGAGACTTTTCTGTTCAATTAACCATAAGAAAATTGGAAGTGGCACTGTGGCTCAAAGTGGGAACACTAATGTTGAGTAATAAATCTCAGAGACAGAACCCAGGCCCTGAGTTCAAGCTCTCTGAAATTATTCTTAAAATACTTGTTCTCAGTAATTCTTTAATTTGTCTAGAAGACTGTCTAAGCTTAGAGATTTTTTTATTTCATGTTGTCAGAATTTAATTTTAAGATGTTCAGAGAAAAATTATGTATATTAAGAACTGGTTTGTATTGCTTTGTATTACGTATTGCTTCTACACCTACAGATTAGCTGGAAAGTAGATGGCCAAACCACTCCTACCCCCACCAAAGTTGTAAAGTTCATGTTTCGACATAATGATTTGTACATCTCATTGATGCAATGGGTCCACCTGTATTCCTAGTTAAACGATTTGTTTTTGCCCTTCCCCTCCACAAATTATACCAACATCAAATGCAGTGAAAGCAGGGGTTATACCGTGGGGGAGGGACATACAAAGCAATATAGAAATCATCTTATAAATATGTTAGAAACAACTGCATGAAAGAAAAAAAATTGAATACTTATCTTGGGGTTCATTAACCTAGCATCAACTTCATCTGACCTTTTCTGCTTGATTCAGACATATACTAGATATTGGAAATAAGGGAAGCCATGGGACCTATGTTTCTTTGGGTCTGGCTTACTTCACTTAATATAATTTTTTCCATGTCTTTCCATTTCCCAAAAAATGGGGCAATGTCATTCTTTCTGATGGAGGCATAGAATTCCATTGTGTATATATACCACATTTTCTTGATCCATTCATCTACTGAGAGGTATCTGGGTTGGTTCCATGTCATAACTATGGTAAATAATTCTGCAATAAACATAGGTGTGCTGGTAGCTTTAGTATGGTTTTGTTTGTTATCATGTGGGTAAATGCCCAAAAGTGGGATTATTGGGTCATAAGGGAGCTCTATGTGGAGTCTTTTGAGTAACCTCGATACTGCTTTCCACAGTGGTTGAAAAAGTTTACACTCCCACCAACAATGTAGTAAAGTTCCCTTCTGGGCACATCCCCTCCAGCACCTGTTGTTATTAGAGTTCTTGATTATAGCCAATCTAACTGGGGTGAGGTGGTACCTCAATGTTGTTTTTATTTGCAATTCTTTTATGGCTAGAGAGGTTGAGCATTTCTTCTTGTGTTTATTGGCCATCCTTCTTTCTTCTTCAGAGAAGTTTCTCTTTAAGTCTTTAGCCCACTTATTAATTGGGCATTTGTTTCTTTGAAGATTTGTTGTTGGGAGATTTAATTTTTTGTGTTCCAAGTATATTTTAGATATGAGACCATTGTGCATTGTATGGCTAGTACAGATCTTCTCCCAATCTTTGGACTTTCTAGTGATCTTGCTAGCTATGTCCTTTGCCATGCAGAAGCTCTGCAATTTCATGCAATCCCATTTGTCCCATTTATCTTTGGTTGTTTTTTTTTTTGTATTTCTGGGTCTCTACTAAGAAATTTCAGCCTGTGCCAAGGAGAACTAGGTTTTCTCCTATTCCGTCCTGTAATGTTTTCAGAGTAAGACTTGAAACTTTTAGAGTTTCAAATATTACAGGAAGATCTTGGATTCATGTTGAATGGATGTGAGTAGATTAAGCTCTTGCAAAATTCGTGTGTGTGGGGGGCGGGTTATGTTTATTATTGAAATCAAGGATTAGGAACTTGGTTCCTTTTTCTGAGATATACATTATGGTGTATCTTTGTTGGTGGTAGGCTCTGATTGCTTGCCTTTTCCTGACGTGTACAATCCAACTCTATTTTTCAATTAAAGTTCTTTAATTATTATTGAACTTATAGTGTCCTGATATTGCTTTGTCTTTAGTCTGCCATCTAGGATCTTCTTTTCCTCTTAAATGTTAACATTCAATATAAATTTTACCTCCTGACTGATTTCCCCCTTTAATCTGCATTTTGCAATAAGTATTATAATACCTTTGATCTCTGTATTCATGAAGAAAAACCATTTCGAATTCTTTGTTTAATGTAATAACACCTGGACAGAGTTGTTAGCACCAAGACCTTAAATTTTCTTTTGTAGTTTTAGTTTAAAATAACCTTCCTCCATGTTTTTAGCATAGGTAGATAAAGAATTCCCACAATGCCTCACAATTTTTATATTTCACTTTGTCTATGTGTCTTTGTCCCTGCTAAATTTTTCTGGATGCCTGTGTTAGCTACCCCAACCCCTGCAAAGCTGTTGCTGCTACCCAATTTCCTGCCACTGCAACTCAGCAATTACAGTCAAACTTACCCTTTCCCTGGTATTCCCTTTCTCTGCTACTCATTTTGCTACCCATAAATCTTATCACCATGATTCCAGCCACCTGATCCCTGACACCCTTGTCTCTGCTACCGCATTCCCAAACAAAGCAAGGCAAGAGTAGGCACAGACAGTCGACTTGGGTACTCCTCTTGCAAGTACAATGGGACGTTATTCCTCAGGTATTTATTATGAGGGACTAACTAGTGGTGAAAAGAGAAGAGGTTACTCAGAGGGGACTAAAATCCAAGGATATCAACTTATAACTTGTTGCTAAGAAAAGCAGACCCTAAGGTGAAAGTTAATGAAAAAAGAAAATTTGACAAAAATATTGGCGATGATATAAAAAGTTTAGCTGAGTCTCTTGTACCAGTGATATGAATTATTTTATGACATAGATATGTAACTACTTTGCATTTTAAAAAGTATATGAAGATGCATATTTATGTGATACTTATATTAATTTATGGAATAGTTGCATATGATCATGTTAATGATATTCAATAGTTTATGCTTTATGATATGCTGATTACTCTGCCTTTAGCAATATGAATTGAGCTCTCTAAAAATAAATGGAATTGCAATGTCAAATACTACAAGGAGATTACTGAGGCTAATACCAAAACGAAAGCTGATAAAGAAAACTGAAAAAAGCTACAAGTTTGAAGTTGAGATTACTGAGGCTAATACCAAAACGAAAGCTGATAAAGAAAACTGAAAAAAGCTACAAGTTTGAAGGGAAGGGATCAGTGGTATATTACTAGCTTTTTAAACATTCTTAGAAAGCAGAACATGATTTTTGATTCTTGCATTTTGGAACCTCTTTAATGAGTAAAACAAACAATTATCGAAATGACTGAAAATGCACTGACATGAATTATTAGATTATACTCAAAGTTGCCTTGAGATGCAGACAGGCTTTATTCCTTTCCTATTAAATTAATGGAATAAGCTTACTTTTGAATGGTTGGACAGTCCATGACACTTGTTCCAAAACAAGAAAAGATACTGGAGAGAAAAAAAAAGAGGAAGGAGACTCAAGGCTGCTGAAATTAGCATATTTTCCATTTGGACTTTAATGGGTTGTTACTACAAAGAATTAGAATTTCATCTTAAGATAATAATTTCAAAATGGATGTGCTAAAGGATAGCTTCGAAATGTAATATTTAATGCTGTTGGATTACTTAAACACAAAGGTTTACAGAAAACTTTAAATTCCAGAAAAACTGTAATGTACCAATAAACACCTAGAATAAACATAATTTAAAAATTCACCTGTTCAAAGCAAACCCTGGCAGGAAAGTCTGCGAGTCACTTATCTCCAAATAAGAAGTGGCTCTGTGCCTCAATTGGGAGAAGGCTCAACTTGAGCTCAAGAATTCAAGGATATGTTAATACCCAGGCCCTGAGTTCAAGCCCCATGGCTGACAAGAAGAAATTTTAAAGAATTAAACCATTAGGGCCGGAAGGAGACTCAGTGGTAGAATGTTTGTCTTGCATGCATGAGGTCCTGGGTTCAATTCCTCAGCACCACATAAGCAGAAAAAACTGGAAGTGGCATTGTGGCTAAAGTGGAAGTGTGCTAGCCTTGAGCTGAACATCTCAGGGACAGCACCCAGACACAGAGGTCAGGCCCCCCTACCACCACCACCACCACCAACAACAACAGTTAAAGCATCAAACAGCCTGAAGATGTTGTCCAAAATAATGAATGCAGCATTATCCATTTACATGACTTAGTGAATTGAAACCTAGTTTACCAGTGGAGATGGTGGGCATTTTGTGTGTGTGCCAAAGCCTGCAAAATTATTTTGTACTTTAACAGGGAGGGAGAAAGGAGGAAATGTGGGGGAGGAGTGAGGTGTTTGGTGGACTTGCCTTTTGATTCACTGATTGTTTTCTGGAGTCAAATTCAGAGAAATTCTGCTTGCAATCCTAGTTACATGGGGAATTAAGAAGCCATGTCCTGGAAGTGGTTTTGTCCTATCCTTGGCCTGGTTCTAACCACCACTGGATAATCCAAGTCCCACTTCAGGAACAAGATGCCTTGAAGACTACTGATCCATTGAGCAGGTGGACCTAACCACAGCCAGAATAGGTAGAAAATGCAATTCCGAGGGCAGCCCTGAAAATCTACAGCAGGTAGAATTTTTTATATATTTTTATTGTAAAAATACTGTACAGAGGGCTCAGAGTACAGGACTAGGTAATGAATACATTTCTTATACAGCATTGTTACCTCCTCCTTTGTTTTTCCCCTGCCATCTTTTCCTTCCCCATATCTCCAACTCCTCCCTCCTCGACCCCTGCCTGACATTGTAAATTCATTTTCGACACAGTGTCTTGTACATCTTATTGTCACAATGGATCAACCTGCATCCCCATTAAAGCATTCTGCCATATCCCTTCCACTCTCCAAATTACAAATATATATATACGATGCAGAATACTTGAATCAAACAGGGGTATACCGTGGGGGGATGAACCTACAAAAGAAAGAAAGGAAAAACCACTTGTGTCTCTGACTTGGGGTACATTTCGCTTAACATCATCTTGTATGGTCATATGTTCTCAGCCTTTGATCTTCTCTGCTTGTCCTAGACATGTTCTAATCCTTGTAAACAAAGGTAAAACAAGGTAAACCATGGGTCCTTTGTTTCTTTGGGTCGGCTTACTTCACTTAATATAATTTTTACCAAGTCTTTCCATTTCCTAACATATGGAGCAATGTCATTTTTTCTGATGGAAGCATAGAATTCCAGTGTGTGTGTGTGTGTGTGTGTGTGTGTGTGTGTGTGTGTGTGAGTGTGTGTGTGTACCATATTTTCTTGATCCATTCATCTGCTGAGGTGCATCAGGGTTGGTTCCATATCATAGCTATGGTGAATAATACTGCAATAAACATGGTTTTGTTGGTAGCTTTGTGATCATTTGGGTAAGTGCTCAAAAGTGGGGTTGCTGGGTCATTGGGGAGCTCTACATGGAGTTTTTGAAGAAATTCCATACTGCTTTCCAAAATGGTTAAACAAGTTTACTCTCCTACCAATAATGCAGTAGGGTTCCCTTTTCGCTACATCCCCACCAGCATCTGTCATTATTACATTTATTGATTATAGCCATTCTAACTGGAGTGAGGTGCAATCTCAATGTTTTGATTTGCATTTCTTTTATGACTAGAAAAGTTGAGCATTTCTTCATGTGTCTAATGGACATTTTTTATTTCATCTTCAAAGAAGTCTCTCCTTAAGTCTTCAGCCCACTTAGTTATTGGGCACTTGTTCCTTTGAGGATTTGTTGTTGTGGGATTTATGATTTTGAGTCCTAAGTATATTTTAGATATAAGACTTTGTCTGTTTTATGACTCATGAATAACTTCTCCCAGTAAGTGGGCTTTTAATTGATCTTGCTCTCTATGAGCTTCACCTTGCAGATGCTCTGCTTGTTACATGCAATCCCATTTCTACAACCTTTCTTTGATTTGTTGTATAGCCCTTGTGTTTCTCTTATCCTTCATGTAATGTTTTCACGGTATCTGCTTTTATTTTGAGGTCTTTGATCCATTTGGACTTGATTCTCATGCAGGCTGAGATATATATATATATATATATAGATATATATAGATAGATAGATAGATAGATAGATAGATAGATAGATAGATAGATAGATAGATATAGATATAGATATAGATATATCTATATCTATATATCCATATATAGATATAGATATAGATATATATGGATCTAGCTTTAGTTTTCTACAGGTGTTTAACCAATTTGGCCAACACCATTTACTGAAAAGGCTGTCTTTCTTCCATTCTATTTTATTAGCTCCCTTGTCAAAAATCAGGTGGCTATAGGTCACTTGGTTCATTTCTGAGTCTTCAGTCCTATTCCATTGGTCCTCAGGTCTGTTCTTGTGCCAGTACAAAGATGTTCTTATTACTATGGCGTTTCACTATAGTTTGAAATTTGGAACTGATAATGCTCCAGTGCTGTTCTTTTGGCTAAGGACTGACGAATCTACAGCCAGCATTATACTTAATGGTGAAAAGTTAAAGTCATTTCTTATAAATTCAGGAAAGAGATAAGGATGTCTGCTCTCTCCACTCCTCTTCAACTTAGTATAAGAATGTTAGCTGGGACAATAAGACAAGATGAAAAATTAAAGGGAATCCAAATAGGGAAAGATGAAGTAAAATATACAAGATGACCAATGGAGTAGAATTGAAACCCAGAAATGAATCTACAGTCCCATCGGCATCTAATTTTCGATAAGGAAGATAAAAAATAGCATGGAAGAAAGACAGCCTCTTCAGTAAATGGTGCTGGCAAAATTGGTTAACTACTTGTAGAAAAATAAAGCTAGATCTTTATTTATCACACTGCACCAGAATCAACTCCAAATGTATTAAAGACGTATGAATCAAAGCAGACACTCTGAAATTTTTACAGGATGGAATAGCAGAAACCCTAGGTCTCGTTGGCACAGGCTGAAATTTTCTTAATAGAGATCCAGAAATACAAAAAAACATCAAAGACAAATGGGAAAAATGGGATTGCATGAAATTGCAGAGCTTCTGCATGGCAAAGGACATAGCTAGCAAGATCACTAGAAAGCCCATGGATTGGGAGAAGATCTGCACTAGCCACACAATGGACAAGGGTCTCATATCTAAAATATACTTTGAACACAAAAAATTAAACCCCCCAACAACAAATCTTCAAAGAAACAACTGCCCAATAAATAAGTGGCCTAAAGACTTAAAGAGAAACTTCTCTGAAGCGGAAAGAAAGATAGCCAATAAACACATGAAGAAATGCTCTTTAGTAATGAAAGAAATGCAAATAAAAACAGCATTGAAATACCACCTAACTCCAGTTAGAATGGCTATAATCAAGAACTCTAATAACAACAGATGCTGGAGGGGATGTGGACAGAAGGGAACCTTACAGTACTATTGGTGGCAGTGTAAACTTGTTCAACCACTTTGGAAAGCAATATGGAGGTTCCTCAAAAGACTGCACATAGGGCTCTCCTATGACCCAGCAATCTCACTTTTGGGCATTTACCCAAATGTTCACAAACAAGTCCACAGTAAAACTTCCAGCACGACTATGTTTATTTCATCATTATTTACCATAGCTAAGATATGGAACCAACGCAGATGCCCCTCAGTAGATGAATGGATCAAGAAAATGTGGTATATATACAAAATGGAATCTATGCTTCCATCAGAAAGAATGACATTGCCCCAATTGTTAGGAAATAGAAAGACTTGGAAAAAATTATATTAAGTGAAGTAAGCCAGACCCAAAGAAACACACCTCCCATGGTCTTCCTTATTTGAAGTAACTAGAATATGTCTGAGTCAAGCAGAATAGGTCAAATAAGTTGATGTCAGGTCAATGAACCCTAAGATATGTATTCAAATGTTTTTTTTTTTCTTTCATGGGATTGTTTCTAACACTTTTATAAGATTATTTCTTTGTCGGTTTGTATGTCCCTCCCCCATGGTATAACCCCTGATATTGGTATAATTTCTGGAGAGGAATGGCAAAAACAAATCATTTAACTAGGGATACAGGTGGACCCATTGCAACAATAAGATGTACAAGTCATTATGTCAAAATCGAACTTTACAACTTTGGTGGTGGGGAGCAGGATTGGGTGGCGACGCAAGGGGAGGATAGGAATGGATGGATCCGGGAAACAAAGTGGGAGGCTACAACGCTTCATAAGAAATTTACTCCTTATCTTGCCCAGGTAATTTTAACCCCTCTGTACAATATTTTCACAAGAAAAAAATAATAAATTTAAAAAAAGAAAACAAAACCGGAAGATGACATGATCTTGTATTTAATGGACTCCATGGACTCCATTCCCAAGTTACTTGAGCTGATCAGAAACTTTGGCCAACTAGCAGAATATAATTTTGTCTCAATAAAACCAACAAAGAAAGGAATAAATAATAAACAAGAAAGGAATACACAGTTGGAAATTGGGGCTAATTTTGTCATTATGTTTTGAGAAGTCAAGTTCCCTATACAAATGCAACTCATATATAATGCTCAGTTGTGTTTTAAATTTTGTCTTAATTACAGAATATTTCTAGATGAAAAAGAGCTCATGATTCCCAACCAAATATTGTAAAAAGTAAGCATCATTCTGTTAGATTCCAAAGAAATGATGAAGGATTAAAAAGTTTAAGCCTGGATAAATAGGAAAGTTCATTTAATGTAAGACTTTGTAGACCTAGCTAAATTAGAATTTAGATTTAAAATAGATATTTTTTGTTTGTAATTTAATATTCTATAGGATACTACAAAATTCTTTTCAAGTGAAAGATTTAATTTACAAATTCACAAATGATTCTGGCATTCTAATTGACTAGAGTAGTCTTTCAAGTGAGGTATAATTAGAACTTAGTTAATAGATAATCTCAACAGTTCATCTGTAAAATGATAATGTGAAAAATCTAGACAAATTGCCAACAAATTGATGATATTAATTTATAAATATAGAAAAAGAGCAATCTTTTGAGACTTTGGTGTAACATGGTATGAGGAGAGTAATTGTGTGACATCTTTTTTTCTACCTATACATAACACAGGAAGAAATTTCTTAGTTATGTACCTCTGTACACAATGAGAAAAATGCTGGGTTAGAGGTTTGTTTTTATTTTGTTTTTGTTGTTTGGTTTGTCCTAGGACTTAACCTCTGGGTTTGGGCACTGTCCCAGAACCTGATTATGCTCAAGGCTACTGCTCTACCACTTGAACTTCAGTGCCACTTGGATCTGGCTTTTCCTTATGAGTTTATTGGAGATAAGAATCCAAGGAACTTTTCTGCCTGGGTGAGCTTTCAACCATAATCTTAAAATCTTAATATTAAGATATACAGATCTCCTGAATATCTATGATAGATAATATATATATATGTAATAAAAAACATAAAATAAAAATAAAAATAAATAATATTTGCAAGTGTTCTGATCTCAAGAATACCACTGCAGGGAAAATGATGTAGCAAAGTGTAGTGTAGTATTCTTTCCACAATAGGAAGTACATCACATTAGCAGAAGTGTAGTATATATTCACAATAGTGATAAACTAGTCATGAATTTAGGGAATTTTAAGTTGCACCTTACAAGTTGGAAACGGTTGGGCTAGGATGATTTTACAGCATAAAAACTTGGGATTGATTGTCATAGAAATAATAGCTTAATCTGATGAACAAACGTTTACTCTTACGGAATTATTTATTGGAAGTGGCGCTGTAGCTCAAGCGGTAGGGCACTCACCTTGAGCTGCAGAGCGCAGGGACAGCGCCCAAGGCAAGAGTTCAAGCCCCACGACTGACCAAAAAAAAAAAAAAAAAGGAATTATTATAGATACTTCATAGTTTTATCATCTACAAGAACGTGTCTATTTTTTGTGTTGACTTTTAAGTGTGTAATGCCTCATTGAAAAATGCATCTATTGCAGAATTAAATAAAATGCAAAGAGGTACTATTTTGAATGTCTCTGGTATTTCATTTTCAGAATTTGAAAATGAGTAGTTAGTAGTCATAGGAATGTTGAGGAACAGATATATTCTGTCCTCTTAACAATTAGTCAGTTTTCAAAGTTAGGAGTTTCCACAGATGTGAACTGTTTTCTGTTTTAGTATGAGACAATACTAAAATAATGTTTTTTCCAAAGAATGGCAAGTATATTCTGAAAATATTGTATAGTTTGATAACAGTTGATGTCCCTCTGATAAAGAAAGAGCTAATTCAAATTAGCAGCCAAAAGGTTCATTTTTTTAAAAGGTAATATACATAGAATAATATTTGCTATACAAATACAGTGAAAACATATTTTATGTAGCTATTTTTTAACTTAATTTTAATGTCAAGGTGATATATAGAAGGGATTACAGTAACTGTAAGATATTGAATACATGACATGTCAAAATTTTTACCCCCTCCCTCATTTTTCTCACACTTTTCTTCACCCCAATACCCCTCACAAGTTGTAATGTAAATTTTCAACATGAGTATTGCTATTGCATTGGTTTGCTTTTGTCCTTTGTCTCGACATTTTATTGTTATTCTTCCCTTGCCAAATGAAGATAAATATATATACAATATACAGGATACTGAAATAAAATACAATACTGGACATACCAAAGGGGAAAACACAA
Organism: Dipodomys spectabilis; assembly: GCF_019054845.1. Taxonomy (NCBI): domain Eukaryota; kingdom Metazoa; phylum Chordata; class Mammalia; order Rodentia; family Heteromyidae; genus Dipodomys; species Dipodomys spectabilis. The sequence continues at coordinate 1,627,681 of NW_024871131.1, read as the reverse complement.
AAGAAAAAAAGAAATCACATCGTATCTTAAAAACAACAACCATAAAGAAAAACCGCTCTTTCCATATCTAGCAGTTTATTTTGCTCAGCATCATTTTATATGGTCATTTATACATAGCTATGGAGCCATTCTGCTCATCTGCTAGGACTATCTTAGATATTTAATAGTTATTACAAATGAGGGAAACCATGGAATCTGTTTCTTTGTGTCTTGCTTATTTTTCTTAGTAGGATTTTTCCAGGTCTTTCCATTTCCTTATGAATTGGAAGCATAGACTTACTCTGTACATATATAAACCACATTTTGTCAATTCGTTCATTTACTGAGTGGCATATTGCTTTAAAACATGATTGCATGTAAGTATCACTTAAGACCATTCAAAAATGACAGATGCAAATTGTCATGTCAAAAACGAGCTTTACAATGTCGGTGGAGGGGAGCGGGGGGAAGGATTGGGTGGGGGAGAGGGGAGAGGCTGGGAAGGGAGGTGAAGGGTAAACAAAGGAGGAGGCTGCAATGCTGGGTAAGAAATGTACGCATTATCCTGCCCATGTAATTGTAGCCCCTCTGTACATTATGTTCACAAATAAAATTTAAGAAATGACAGATGCCACCTCACTAGATATTCTAATATCATGATTTCTAAGTAAGATAGTATTTTATGGTGGTACAAGTGTTGAGATATAGGATGAGTCTAAGGTATATATTGCACTGAATTAGATAGGAAGATATACAATATCATGTAGGATAAAAATGGTAGTGACAAAATATTTCCCTTGAGAAAGATATAGGAGGCTGCCAGAAGTATGAAGTAGTTCAGATAATTTTGAAGAACTTAGAAATTCAAGCTCAATTATGTCTCTTTAAATAATAGTTATGTAAGTGGAAGGGCAAAAGAAGGGTAAGAGAAGAAAATAACTGAGAGTAGATCATTGTCCCAAGTTAAAGTATAAAAAGACATAATCTATAACTTCTAAGTTAAAGTGAGACCAATATAATACGTCCCACTTAATTTAGGTACATGCAAAATATTTACTTGACTTTTCCCTACTTATATGCTCCAAAATAAATGAACAGTTATAAGAAAAGTTATGTGATTGCCATTGCTTCAACTTGAACACTAACTGTGCTCAGCCCTATTTTCTCACTTTGCACTTGGAAAACAGTCCCTAAGTTGATGATGTTGTGGCTGATTAGAGTCAGAGTTAGGGGCTTCTACTTGTACAATTATCCCATAATAGGTTAAAGCAGCTTCCCCCCAAGATATCCAACTACATTGTCTGAATCTGTACTTTGAACACACCCTCACACCTGAGCACATTATTTGAAATTATACTTCAGCTTTTCTTGGCACATTCTACTTTGTACCTTTGTCTTCTTTGCACATTCCTTTTCAGTTCATAGTTGCTCTATTTCCATTTCATCTGTACAAATTGCTAAGAACATTGTTCAACTACCACTTCTTGTTTGTACATGCCCAGTCTATGAATGAAGGTACTTTGTCCATGTTAAGCAATAGGGTAATACTCACTCTCTGAGGAGAAAAGTTCCACAATATAACCTTATGCCCATATTAAAGGATGTAGAATTTAAAGCATTTTGAGACAAACAGTGATATTAGAATTGAAAGGCTTCTTAGGGACATTTTCCTGGAAATCATTAGTTTACCCAGGAGAAATATATATATATCCACAAAATTTGGAGCTATTTAGTAAGTATCCGAATTAACATTAGATCCTAGATGTTGTGTTAATACAAGTCACGATTGTATTATTGTTAAATCAGAATCCTTCACTACTTGACAATGTGTATGAGAAAATGAAAGAAAGGAATTAAAACAAAATGTCTTATCTTTTTAGGACTTTAATCCTAGGGGTGAGAGTAATGTCTGAACTTTTCCATTCAATAAAAGCTTGAAGTTTATAAGAACATTTTCCTACATATAAGAATTATTGTCAGTTTGGTTGACAGGGTTATTTCAGCATGGAGATTTACCTAACAAGAATTAGATTTCAATAGTGTATATGGCAGTTATGATGTGTCAATGGCTATTGAGGCATTTTCTATTCTAAAGAGGAATAAATTCCTGGAGTCTTCCGTCACATCAGTAAAGCTGTATATTCAACCTAATACTTGGTGTTACTTGTCCTACATTTATAATGAGTAGGCTGATAAGATATCCAAATATATCTAAATATATTTCAATAAAATCCCACAGATATGGGTAGATGGGACACTAATTGGTACTGTAGGACAAATTAGGCCTGTCTGTTCAAGCTAAAATCTCCTGGCTAAATAAAGTTTTCAAAAATATTCACACAATACCAATGAGTAAAGTTCATGACAGTTATATCTGTATAATATTTCTAAAGTCAGGATTAAAGCATTTATACCCAACATTTACAATCAACATGATCTGTTGAATTAATGGATCCAGAATTTATGTCTTCACATTCATATCTCAACATTTTACCAATATGACTTTCACCAAAACACTATTTTTATTGAACTTGTCTATGTCCTTTTACTTTCCAAATCCAAACAGTAAATTTCCTTCAATATCTTTTTGAAAATTCTTTCCTTCCTTTTCTTCTGTAAATCTGTGTTTATTACTTTTTTGTTTCCTTATTTATCTATTGCCTCCATCTTCTCCATACTGGTACTCACATTGTTCACACTTTAGTCAGAACTTTCCTTTTACTCTTCCCTTTAATAATGTCCCTGATTTCATTATTATTTTTCCTATTTATGTTCATGGATATTTTGATGATGTTCAAACAGACTTGCATCTGTTTAACATAAACCTTAGAACTAGCAGAGAGTTTTTTCCTCTAAATCCATCTTTTCCACCTGTAGTCCTTATCACCAAGAATGTAACTAACACAGTTAGGAGACAGAGATGTGGAAACACTTTAGATTTCCTCTTACCCTACCTCCATCCATTAGATAAGATGAATGATCAAGATTTTCTCAGTTTCTGTCACTAATGTAATTTCTATGTACTCCTTTTTTATGCCCCTGACACAAGCCTATTGCAAACACCCATCACCAGTCACTCAGTCCTAAAACAACTGTTTACAAAGTATGCATTTCTCCCCATAGTCTTTTCATATTGGTCCTCTCCATCACCCAATGACTCTCCTTGTAAACACACAGAGTGAAGAACTCAGAAATTCTAGTATCATTATTTACTCACAACATTGACTGGTGATCTTACATTTCTCATCTGGAAATGGATGTAATCTAGCAGAAATATTGAAGAATATATTTGTTGAATTCTAGAGCAAGGAAAAAGAAAAGTGAAGAGTCCTTACATTTTCTAACTTAGCTTTCAAATAAGGAAAGAGTCAAATTCAGTTTGTTGGTATAAAGTCAGAAATAGTTTCATGCTGAAATAAAAATAAACTTTAAATCCTGGCTCTAGAGCCTGTGTCCTTTTATGGTACCTGCAGATATATAAGTAGTATTATGTAAATTGTGTCATGTATTTACAGCTGTAATGAAGAACATACTCTTAATATATCATTGTAAAACATTGGTTATTGAATGGTATCCATATGAGAATGTTATTTGAACTAATCACACAAAGTTGGAACCTACATCTTAGTCCATCAAAATGTGGAAATAAACGATTTTATTTATAAGAAAATAATACCACCAAGAAAGGTGAGTATACATTAGAAAGACTGCTGGAAAAACATTAGGGTTTTTACTGACTCTACCTGCTTATTTGATTGTATTTCCTGATATTCAAACTCTCCTCTTGTTATTCTGTTTTTGTTTTTTATTTTGGTTCGTCATGGGGCCTGGACTCTGGGCCTGGCACTGTTCCTCAGCTCTTCAGCTCAATGCACTCTACCCCTTGAGCCACAGTGCCACTTCTTTCTTTTTCTGCTTATGTGGTGGTGAGGAATCAAACCCAGAGCCTCATTTACGCAAGGCCAGCACTCTGCCACTGAGCCAAATTCCCAGCCCTCCTCCTTTTATTCTTATTGTATGTAGTCCAACGCTGTTTATAACTATGCATTCAATGTGGGAAATCCAACTTCAAAGATGTTTAAGTTTTTTTTTCCTTTTCAATCACAACATCGTCATTATCAGGCTACGCTCTGGTCATCATCCTCTCCATCAAAATTATTATTAGCATTATAAGTGCTAATTATTGAACGTCAGATATGTGTGTATTATTTTATTATTATTTGTCTTTTGATTAATAATTTTAATGTTACCACTGTGCATGCCTCCATATTGAAATTTTGAACAAATAAACAAAAAACTAAACCATATCAGATAGCTTGACTACGTGCTTATAACAAATTATGGAATAGATTTTTTTGAAGCATTGCACATTCTTAATCAGTATGAATTAACTTCCTCATCCCCTAACTACAATCAAATATTTAAGAATTTGGGCAGAACCTTTTCAAGTAATATACTGTAAATGTTACTACAATATCATGTGTATATCAAAAATTCTCTTGAAAGTAATAAACTCTACTTTCTATTAAAATATTAGCTTTTTTATTGTAGGAAACTTTTAGAAAAATAGACTGTATATCTTTCAAATGAAAAAAGTCAAAAATAGTAGCATAAATATTTTAGAGGGAGTCTGGCTTCTCTCTCTCTCCCTCTCTCTCTGTATATATATTTCTGTCTTCTATATATATGTGTTATGTATACAATAGTACATTTTTAGAGATTATTTTTCCTCAGAAATATATACATATATAAAAATTTATGTGTTGAATGATATACATTATAGTGAAACAAGCATCTTAAAATATAATTAAAATTAAAAAAAAAAAACTTCATGAAACCAAGTGCCTGTAACTGACCCTTATAATAGGAGCTATTCAGGGTGCTGAGATCTTAGAATTGTTTTCTAAACTAGCCCAGACAGAAAAGTACTTGTTAGATTCTTATCTCCAATTAACCATTAAAAACAACACCCACAACAACAAAATTTATCACATTAATTTCACAAAGGCCTCTTTTAACTACTGTGAACATTTCTTAGAAACATGAATACATACCCCTGGAAAATGTTAAGTAAAAAGTCCAGAATATTTACGTCTATGTTAAAGACATGACTATTTAGATTGTTTAAGATATTTAGGTAATGATTAGAAGTTAAGAATAATGATAGATAGGTAATATATTGGGACTGTTTTTTTCATTCTATTTTACAATAGCAATAAAATGATATTTATAATCATTATATAAAATTACTCTTGCTTGGTATTTGAATTATCATAAGTGATAAATATTTTTAAATGATTTCCAAAGCAAAGGAATATCAATTCTTTTGTAATTTCAAAAAGATTAAGAAAATGATTTCAAAGCTGGTTCACCCTAAGTCTATATTTGTTTTCTTGTTCTAGATTTCATATGTTAGTAGAAATTAAAATTCCAAAAATTTAGTGGACATTGGCATTCAGGAACATCTTCACATACACTAATATTGGAGTCCCTTAAGTGGAATTGTTTTATTTCATTTGTTGCTCACAAATAAATCAAGATTATTTTGTATTTTGTTCTTTTCACTGCTTTTGGCTTTTATCTTGAGAATATGTTTTTCCTAGCAAAGTAGAGATAAGCAATTGAATTAAGTAAGTAACATATGACTTTCATAAAATGCAGATGCATAGATTTGGGTCTTCTGTCATTTGCTAAAACTTCCTTCCAGAAAAGTTTCTCAATTACTTAGAAGTTTTTCCCCTTCCCCTCCACAAGTTATACTGACATCAAATACAGTGAAAGCAGGGGCTATACTGTGGAGGAGGGAGGAACAAAGAAATAATCTTATAAATGTGTTAGAAACAATCGCATGAGAGAAAAAATAACATTTGAATACATATTTTAGGGTTCATTTCCCTAACATCACCTTATCTGACCTTTTCTGCTTGACTCAGACATATACTAGATATTGCAAATAAGGGAAAGCATCGGGGAAAATATAAGGCTACAGGTGGACCCATTGCAACAATGAGATGTACAAGTCATTATGTCAAAAAGGAATTTACAACTTTGGTGGGGGGATAGCGGGGAGGATTGTGTGGGGAGGGGGGTAGGGAGGGAAGGGACAGGAAGGGGAAACAAAGGAGGAGGCTACAATGCTTGATAAATGTACTCATTATCTTGTCCATGGAATTGTAACCCCTCTGTACATTATTTTCACAATAAAAAAATAAAAATAATAAAAATATTACTTAGAAGTGATGCATAATTCCTAGGTAGTCCAGTTATCACATATACTTTTGGATTGAGTTATCTCTGTATAAACTCAAACGGACAAAATACCCTCAAAATAAACAGAAATCACATCTTTGTTTTAAATGCAGTAGTTTACAAAGTTTTTCGCCAACACCAAAAACATCTTTTAAGCTATTCTGCATTTTGTGTGAAGAAGTATTAACAATAGTTTTTTTTCCTGACATGCAATTCACTTACAATATATTATCTCTTTTTATTATATACATTTTAGTGCTTTGGAAGTAAATTGTACCTTCATAGGTTTTCAAAGCCTAATTTTCACAAACTTGCATCTTCAAATAGAAATGCTATAAATTTTAGAACAGACATTAAAATAGATGTAAAATTCAGTTACAGGAATTTGTCCAGCATACATCCTCTATAGTATGTCTTTTCAAAATTTGTTTTTGGGGATTATTTCCAGGGTCTCACGCATACTATTGAATTTCACTGTCAATAAACTACATTCTCTGTCCAAAAAAGTTTTTTACTTCTGTTTAATACATTCATAGAAGTGTAATGCCTGGATCCTATACAATTCTCTTTCACCTTTTGAAGACTTCAAAACTTGTTTGCTAAAATGATTGTAGTATTATACAAATTGATCACTATGAGAAATATATCAATTTCTTCACAAATGCATTACTATATTTTGCATCCTCTTTTTATATTATGGTCATACTAGTGAGTTTTCATTTTATTATTTCTTACACACCAAAGAGTAGCTTATTTCATATGCTCCTCCTATTGACTATTAATTTCAACATGTTATTTAAAGAAATATCATATTCAGGAAAAAATTTATATAGAATTAGAAGATATAAAAATACTTAAGTTTCAGAATCATTGTAGCATTAACAAATATGTGCCCTCTATCTGTTGGATATGGTTTCATTTCTGTTTTAGTGGCCTTTGAATTATGAAAGGTTATCACTTGATATAATCAAGTTCTTGCTTTTCTTTAGCAACTAATGTTTTCCATGTCAAATTTTTAGAAACCTTACTGATCCAATGTCATGAATTTTTACATTTATGTTTTATAGGTTTTTACATCTAACATTTAGTTTGATAATCATTCTTTATAAGGATTGAGGTAGGCCAAGTGCCGGTGGCTCACGCCTGTAGTCCTAGCTACTCAGGAGGCTGAGATCTGAGGATCGTGGTTTAAAGCCAGCCCTGGCTGGAAAGTCCATGAGATTCTTATCTCCAATAAACCACTAGAAAACCGGAAGTTTTGCTGTTGCTCAAAGCGGTAGAGTGCTCACCTTGAGCTGAAGAGCACACGGACAGCGCCCATGCCCAGAGTTCAAACCCCATGACCGGGATACAAACAAACAAACAAAGGATTGAGGTAGTAGTCTAAGATCATTCTTTAAATCTAGAGAGGCAATAGTGCCAATACAACCATTTAAGATTCTGTTTTTATTTCATAAAGTCATAGCATCCTTTTCAAAATCTGTGGACCATAAAACTAAGAATTTATTTTTGACAAATCTGTTACCTTCTTCTATGTGTCTGTTCTTATAGTAGAACTATGTTATCTTCACTAAACATGGTAATATGATTCAAAGCTAGTATGAAGGCTCAAGCTACACCATTTTACAAGATTTCTCTGACTGACTTGTATTCCTTGAATTTACATACGAGATTGTTGAGCTGGTGAACCAATATTCTACAGAGATATCTAGATGTTTGATAGTCACTCATATTTCCCAACTTGTGAAAACACAAACCCCTGATATTATGTATAGAAAAATGTCTTTAGAGATTGCTCAAAGCAACTAAAATTAATTTAGGAATGAGTTAAGATTTAGATAACATTATAGCATAATAAAGTTGAATGATAACTACTTGAGCTGTACTGCAGAAGGGGGGGGGGGGGGAAGAATGGTGGACCACATAGGAGCTGTATGTCATTGGTATTGTTTCAAAAACAGAAAGACTTCAGAGAAGAGAAGGAGAAAAATAAACTGTCCTGAATCTAGTTTGTTTTTAATCCACCTGATAGTTTGGACTGAAAGTCCGATAACATGGGAAAAATAAAATAGAAAATAAAGCATTGTATATAGCTGTTACAATGTAAAAAATTTTCAATAGGAATATAATTAATTTTAAAAGAAATAAGAGAAAGAATATCAATAACAATTGCTAAAGTGGATAGAAGATGGATCACATTTTATCATATATAATTTTGAAAAAGCATACTAGCAATGAAAATTTAAAAGTCATAATTTAAATACAATTTGTATTACAACTAGACAGTATAGTTCAGTGGTAAAACATTGGCCTAACATATGTGAAGCAATTGTGTGATCTCCCAAGCATTACAAAGTACACACAGAAAAAACCCACATAAACACACACACACACACACACACACCACATGCACATATTTGGAATATTGTTATTAACATATTAAACAGAGGAAATTATCACAAACAATAAAAGTACTTTAATATATAAAATCATAATATTGCTCATATTATTTAAAAGTTTAGTAGAAATAAAATATTCATAAGATAATTGGATTCTTATAGATTAAGTAAATTGAAAATTAAGATATAAAAGACATGTGAAATTTTCAAACAAGTTTTAAATAATAAACATTTTGAAGCATGTATCCTTTTATTTTGACAAAAGATTGATGTTACTGGTGTTTTAACTCAAGATTTAGAATATGATAACCAGGTGCTCTATATCTTGCTAGGGATGGCTATATCTCTAATCATTTCACTCTGGAAATTTTATGATAAGTTCTCATAGTTTCCCAGTCTCTCCTGAATTACAAACCTTATGTACACTTCCCACCATAGTTAAAAAATGGAAACCACAAATCACTATGCCAAGCTCAGTTTTTTTTTTTTAATTCAAGTATAAATATTTCCAAAAAGTGACCATGTAATGAAGCCTTTTTAATAAAGTATGTGATTCTTGAAAATACAGTATTTGTTACCTGGACAAATATGTTTAGAACTATAAGAAAATAAATACATTTAAATTCACCAACCATATAAAATTTTTGAAAGCAAAATATATGCCTGAATAATTTACATGTGTTAAAATTATGCAAAACTAAATTAACTAATCCTACAACTCTGAAAAAAGAATTGGCCTAAAGAAACGAAAATAATTAAGTTCAAAATTTGAAATTTAGAAAATTAAATGAAGTAACTTAAGTAACTGTAAGCCCTCTGTATATCAGTTTTATAATAAAAAATGCATTAACAAAGAAAGAAAAGTACCCATTGGACAATAGCGACAGGAAAAGTATCAGTAGTTTTTTTTTGAGTGTGCAAAAAAATCAATGGAAAAGATAACAACGTTCTTTCCATAATAAATGTACTCATTACCTTATTTATGTAACTGTATCCCCTCTGTACATTACCTTTACAATAAAATTAAATTGAAATTAAAAATAAACTAAATAATATACCAATTAAGAATTCGTAGAGAGCTAGGAAGGTGACTCAGTGGTAGAGCTCTTGCCTTGCATGCTTGAGGCCCTGAGTTCGTTTCCTCAGCATCACATAAACAGAAAAAAAAAGCCGGAAATTGCACTGTGGCTCAAGTGGTGGAGTGCTAGCTTTGAACTAGCCTTGAGGAACAGTGCCCAGGCCCAGAGTTCAGGTCCCCCCAGACCCCCCACCAAAAAAAAAAAACAAAAAAACAGAATTACTAGAAACCATTGGTTAAAAACTTTTAAAAAACTGGCCTAAGTACCCAAGTAATATAATTTGATGATACTATTTAAATAGTTCAAATTCAGCAGAGAAGCCAAAAGTTTAAAAACTGTTACAAAGTAAAGTAATAAATCAGAATATTTACTACTAATAATAATCATAAGATGAATTTATAGTGGTAGTCAAATATGTAAGAAATGAGGCAATTTGCCATTCGTTTGCACTGAATAAGTGAGAAAGAATTTTCTAGGTCTTTTTAAATATATAATAACTTTAATGAAGAAACTATTCATCATATGATAATTAGATGAAGCTGATATTAGAGTAAAGAGCAGATTGTACTAAGTTTTTGGATGTTTAAGTATATACTTATTTTGGTTGTGGGAAATTGTGTTCATCTTGGGGTATTGTTTTTGTTAGACTGGTGTCATATCAGTGATTAATTTTAGGATAGGGGTTCCCTTTCCACAAGAACATGAACCTGATCTGTCTTTTTAGCCTCCCCATTATCAATGGCATAAGAGTTGCACACCAACTTGCCTAGATTCCTACCTTGGCTGGCCTGGATTCTGCAGTCCTTCCAACCTCAACCTATAGATAGTGCAGGAGGGTGGAAATGATCCAATGCACCCAGCTATAGATTGAGAAAAATTTCTACTAATCTTTTGGCATGGGTTCTGTTCTCAAGTTTCCTCAGTAGTTAAGAGTTCAGATGGGAGCCCCTGGTGCCAAGCAGTAAGAGTATTTCTTAAAGCAACTAGACATATATATGACTTAGGCATGTGAACACCTCAGGACAAGAATAAAAGAGCAGTGAAGCGTAGAGGACAGGCCTAATTTTAACTAGCTACTTGGAGGCTGAATAAGCTTAGCTAGCTACTCTGGAGGCTGAGATATGAAGACCACTATTCAAAGCCAGTCCAATCATGAAAATACATGCGATTATCTCTGAAAAACCAGAAGTAGAACAATGGCTCAAGTGGTAAACCTCTATCCTTGGTCACAGAAGCTTAAGCATGATGAATGAATGAATGAGCACTTGCACATGGGCATGTGTGTAAACACATGCATGTGTACACACACATACATACACACACACACACACACACACACATGAGTATTTCAATGCGAAGTTCTTTTTTTACCTTGCTGTACTCTATTTCCCTGTATTAGTTTACAAATTAACAAAATCAACTAAGCACCTATTTATATACAACTCATCGTGTTTCTCTAAACTCAACTATCTTTTTGGAAGCATGCTTTTATTTGACCCAAATGTAAACTATTCAGGAATTTGATTCTTCTCCCTCAATTCTGTAGAATTAGATGATTGTTTAGCTCCCTCCAAGCAATATAATTTTGTGAAATCCTGCATCAAGCAACATATTTCTTTCACTAGAAGGGAAGCTTCTGTCAAACAATTAATAATAAGTTTTTCTTCTCCTTGCTATTATCTGTAGTTTTATTATCTTCATATATTTCATGAGCTGTCTGTGTATAACAAAGACTGCTGTAAAAATAAAAAGACTCTTCACAGCACTTATCATTTATATATCATCCATAGGTATGAAGGTGTTTAAATATTACTGAAATTGCTTTGGAACAAATCATGTTCACATTGACTATCGTGAAAAATAAGAATTGGTTTCTCAGCACTTTAGGTAAGAACTTTTTTGAAAGAAACAAAAGGAAAAGTAGGAACAACTCAACACATATATTCAAATGAAACAAAACAACCCAAGAAAACAAATTAATTCAGTACTCATGAACTTGCAGGAAATGCAAAGATTTAAAAAAAAAAAAACATCAGCTATGACAAGCTTATGAAAATCCTGACTACATGGGAGTCTACTCTTGTGAGGATAGATGTTAAAGCCCAGACTGGACAGAAATATCTGTACACAATGCCATGTACCTGTTATTCTAAATTCCAGGAAGAATAATATAACATGGACTGAGCCCAAGGTCATACACAAGTATCTGAAAAATAATCAGGATGATTTAGGGCTGGGGACATGACAAAGTGGTAAGAACACCCATTTAGGGGACACTACACACTCAATTCAAACTCTAATATTTGGGTATTATGTAAAAAGCTATGATTTTAAATAATTGGAATAATTGAAAGATTTGAGTATTTGAGTGGAAAAATGCATGAGAGAGATAGAATGAACCCATGGTGCGATACTTTCAACTTAAGTGAAAATGTTTTATGGTACTTCAGACAAAACAGAGTTACCTTGCAAATGAGCATGGTTGTACATTTGGGTGATGGAAATACTTTACTTACACAGGTGTAAATTAAATAGATTTTTTTAGGTAGATTGTACTTCTTGAACTAAGAGCCTGGATGATGTCCCTGAGATTTTTCTCTCAAGAGTACCACTCTACTACTTTGAGCCACAGTTCCAATTCTGATTTTCTGTTGGTTGTTTGGTGATAAGAGGATACTAGACATTCTTGCCCAGGATGGCTTCAAACCATGATAGTCAGATCACAGCCTCCCGAGTAACCAGGATGCCAGGCATGAGCTGTCTATAGTTTTCATAATTTAGTAAATTGTACAGTTACTGAAGTTGTACATTATCATTATAACCTGTGTAATATATGTGTGTATGTATATATCAATGCATACGGATAGAAATATTTTAACATATTTTTGTATCTACAGTAGATTTATGAAATTATCCATTATAAAATAAAATGGAAACAAAAGTTAATAAGGATCAAAACAAAGGAAATTATCACATGTTTCTTGATGTTTAATGGAATATGAATTGCGAGAATCAGTTTGGGAAAACCATCTCTACGCTAACAAAATGGATAAGAGGTATTAATTCCAATCCATCTATTAGCCCATATTGTGCAACCTCACACATGAGTGTCAAAATCAAACAACACTTTTTGCCTTTGCTTTTAACTCACCTGTTATAATTTACGGGTTAGATGAAGTAATCAAATAAAGATTAAAATAATGTTATGTGAGGCTATGAATTAGAGCTGAAAATGATTTTAAACATCATAATAGCTAATTAACTTGCATATTTCTTACTTTTACTTTGTCATGTCCCTCATTCCCATATTAGGAAAGTATATAGAAGGTTCTCACTGAATTATATGTACAATTATGAAAAAAGAGTATTGAAAGAATATGGGCACAATGTGGTTTTAGCTTATTGAGACCTGTAGGGAGAAGTGTGTTTTTGAGGACTTGCAATACATTGTGATGAAGATGAAAGGAGGGATGTGCTTATTCTGGAAAACTGGCTAGGGGATTGCTCCCATAAAGGTAGTGATGAATTCTTCCAAAAGGTTACAGTAAAATCACTTTCACAAGCATGTTCACTGCTGCACAATTCACCGTAGCCAAGTTACGGAAACAGCCCAGATGCCCTTTGGCGGAGTGATGGTTGGAGAAAGTGTGGCTCATATACAAAATTGGATTGCACCTATCCATTTTTAAGACTGTTACATTATTTGCAAAGAAATGGATAGATCTAAAAATTTATTAAGTGAACAAAGTCAGAGCCAGACACACAAAGGACCCATGTTCTGTCTCATATTTGGAAGCTAGAAATTTATACAAGTTTACACAAAAATATTAACCAAACCATGCGATTTGCAAAGGAGTATTTCAAAGGTGTAATTTCTTATAAAATTGAACTTTACTCCAACAAAATTAATAGCAGGAAACTATCATTTGGACGATGTGAGTGGAAGTCAAAAGGAAGGAATAGAGAGAGTTATGGAGGAAGAGAGTGAAGGTATAATATTCAATGCAACTGTATAAAACTAGAAAAAATTAAAGTGGAAGTGGCGCTGTAGCTCAAGAAGTGGCGCTGTAGCTCAAGTGGTAGAGCGCTCGCCTTGAGTTGAAGAGCTGAGGGACAACGCCTAGGCCCAGAGTTCAAGCCCCACGACTGACAAAAAAAAAAAAAAAAAATTAAAGTGGGATGAAGTTTGGAAGGGTGTGGAAAAGTTATATAAAGATCCATTATATTAAAAAACTGATTTGTTGAATGGAAATTCCCTTGTACAAGTATTTAAGATAAGAAAATTATAATTAAAAACAATGGAGACATCTGATCATAAATTCTATTTCCATCTCTTTTAAAAATAAAAATTATTTGTTCTATAATTTGATCAGAGGAATGGATTTTGTGGCTAGCAGTATCATTGCACATCTGTCTCTCTCTTCCTCTTTCCTTCTCATGGTTCTCATAGGTAATATGATTACTCCATAATTATCCTAATTTATTTCGCTTTTATAATTTTTCACATCATTTCACTTTCTGCTCTGTCATTTCCCAATTCATTTACATATAAGGCATTATTTCCTATTTTCTCATTCCTAGAATAAGCTGGACATGAAGACACCACTGGTCCTCATTTTCAGTTTGTCCCTTTGAATACAGAGGAAAATCTTTCCTCTGCTCTCTACCAAATCTCTACTCTCCAGTTAGAATAATTTAGAATAGTAAAAATGAAAAAAGAGAAAATAAATAATAGTGAAAAAACAGATGCAGAAAATTCACCGGAATAACGATGAATATACACCTCTTCATCTAGAAGCCTACTGTGGACACTTAGACATTGTCCATGAGTTGGTGGCTCAAAGCAGATATTCATGGAATAACTGTGAAAGGCTGGATATCCTTGCACAGTACTTATACATGGAATAATACCAGAGTGGCTTCTTTATTTCATCATGATGCAGACACCAGTGGCCAAACTAATGGCCTCTTGACCGCCTTGCTGCTGGGTATAGATATAGCAAAGATACGCTGGATCTCCTTCTGTTGAACCATTATATCAAACCAGATCTGAAGCACAACTTAGAAGAAACTGCATTTGATATTACCAAAAAGATAAGTATGTATCACTACCTCTTTGAAGTTGTGGAAAGCTGTACAAATTGTTCTCTTAAGTCCTAATGTTTCCATTAAGTTTCTTAAATTTCAAAATTGCCAGTCCATCCCATGTGTCCATACAAAATATTTTCACAATAACAAGCAACAGCAATATTTTACTTTAGAAATTCATGGATTCCATGGTATTCTTCCAAGTGAATTGCCTGACTTTGATGTCAAAATATATTCGAGTTGTTTGTATACATCAATAATGATATCTATAGAGTTTGTGATTTTTTTAAATCAGAAATAATTTTAACTTATCTGTTGAAATGAGTAGTAGAGAAACTAAAGATATTTCTGGTGCTTGTCTGAAAAAAGTATATTTTAAAATATTTATATTCTGTTTGTATAATGTCCATAATCTATTTCTTTCTCTCCTAGATATAATACTTTGAATTCGACATTATATTATAATATATAGGTCCATTAATAAATGTGTTCTTTCAGATTGCGTTCCATATAGGAACAGTTTAAGATTCCTTTAATTCCTAGGTCCTTATAGAATTTTATTTCTTTGGGGTAAAATGACAATGTTATCTTATTTCAAAAGTTTTATAAAGGTTATGCTATATAAAGGCCTTTCTAAAAAGGTGAAGATTGAATTCACTCATGTCAAACTAACTTTTATTTCTATGAATTATATGTATTATTACACTTGTATATTTGTAATCAACTTTTTCATAGCTGTTTTTCATTTCTTGCATCTGAAGAATGAAAAATATGGAATACTTCACAAATTTTCATATCATCCTTGTGCAAAAGCCATGTTAATCTCTGTATTGTAATTCAGGTAGACATGCTGCTGAAGCATGTAGTATCTTGTAAATTTACGTAGTTAATGATGCAAACTTAAGATAGGCATATATCCTTGGTTGCCTATTTGCAATCAGGAAACCTATTGTTCCCAAATTTGCTATTCATCTTATTTCTGCAAAATTCTGTGTATGGTGGAAAAAACTTATATTGTTTGTTCAATTGCTCACATTTGCAATTTTTGGTCAATAACTATTTTAAGTCTTTTTCATTTGAAATTTGATCATACTTTGAAGCCTTCATAGCTAGGTCCAAAGGTGATGGATTTTCAAGTACTTATTTTTTAACTGATTTAGCTTTGTGGAGCTAATGGATTCAAAGTAAGCCTTGCTTAAGAGCTACTTCTAAACTTCTGCAGCTTAAAATTTCCCAAATGAGGTCTTACTGGCACAACTGTCTGCCTGACCCTTTACCCTTGCTCCATGTAAGAACAGACCTACCAGAATATCTTACCCTGACAGCATAGATTGTCTTATTGGAGCAAAACTAATCTTAGTTACAAAGGATCATAAAGTGATGAACAGTTCAGACAGAACTGTTCAGACTAAGCCAGGCGCTGATGGCTCATGCCTGTAATCCTATCTACTCAGGAGGCTCCAGGAGAAGTCCATTTGTTTCTCCTTGTTATTAGGCCTTAAATTGGTAATGTTTTAATCACAGTGTTTCCTCTTGCCTCTAGGCTGTACATCTCCGAATGGTAAAGCTTTAAGTTTAATTCTACCAAACACTGAGGTAGAGGTAATGGAATAATATTTTAAAACAGTTGCCTTTGTTACCTTAACCACAAGAGAACAATGCAAAGCATTTTCTTATATTATATATACTTATACATTTTATATTTATGTGCTGATTTTATATTTCACACAGTGAATCTTACTGGAATTAATTTATAATTTGACAAATTAATTGATATTTATTACAATAAATAGATTGGAATATAAATAATCAGGATTAGAATATATATTAGAATATAAAAAGTATCAATGCAATGTTTTCAGTATAAACTTGTGATACCTTCTAATTGTTCTTGGTTTCTGAATTCACATGGTAAAAAAAACAATGTTGTTTTCTTTAATCTATAAGGGATTTTACTCTGCTGCTCTGTTTATTGTTTTAACTCGCTGGTCCCAAACTGTTTTTCTCCATATTTCTGAAGCATTCCTACTGATTATACTCAAATTTTGCTGATATGATGTCTAAAAGGTATTATTCTTCCACAGGATCCACGGGTCCTAGGATCCCAGGTCCCAGTTACCTGCATCATCAAATAACTAGGGCAAGAGATCTCACCGAGGCCCATGCAACATACCAACAGAAAGTAATTGAAGACCCATCTTAATTTCTCATTTCCTATATTTCAGGGGCCCAATTCCTTAAAATGCAGGAATTAGCACTAAACACTTGGGAAATGCAAGGCAACTTAAAATGCAATATGAAATCACAAAATGTGAAAGTACAGTAATTCAAATTTTCTATTTTCAGATGACCATCCCATAGGAGTGAACAAGACCACAAATGTCACAAAATGATTTGTAATACCCATCTTCTAATCATTAATGAATGATTTCAGTCCAGCATCATCAGGCCAAAAAATAGTTCCTGGAAAGATAGATCCATAATTGATCTGCCAATGCTAGGAATATTTGTCATACAGTTCAAATATAATTCAGAAAAAACATTGATTGAGAAGAACCTTATTGCTTCAAAACACTAGTACTTCAGTCAAACTTGGTTCTGTAGTGTAAAAAGGTTGTCATTCTCAAACCAATGATAACCTACATTTAATCTCCTGAAAGTATATTCCTTTTCAAATAAACTTTTTAAAAACACATTTGCCAAAATAACACTTTACAAGTAGATGATATTTAGTGACGTTACTAGTTTTTCAAGTGTAGGGAGCAAGTTAAAATAGAGTTGATTTATTTACCCAGCACTAATGCCAAAGAGGTTCAACCATTCATTAAAGTGTAGAAATAGGACCCCTCACCATTTGTGTTTTTCAGTAGGTGCTTTCGAAAATTTGTTAAATGGATCAGCCTCCCATATTTCAAACCAAAACATTAGCTAATAAAGTAAATTTCATCACATAAAAAATACTTTTTAAAAAGTCATGAATAGTTGCCCTATCATATGGTGTTTTATGTTTTCCCTATCTGTCTAACATAGTAAGAAATATGACTTTAAGTCTTGAATATGGGTACTCATCAGAGATTTGACAAACATAAAATCTGTCTTCTTTCTCTATCATATTCCTCTACAGTAGTAAATTTTAGTTTTCTTCTTTTTCCAAAACTCATATGTAGTAGAAAATATTATCCCATGTAAAATAAAATAATCACAAACCACTTTCCAAAGCCATAGGAATACATTCTCAGCCATTTTTAAACTTTCTTGTTGACTACAGATTAATCTTCCAAATGGAGGGGAATAAAATCAGGTCTAGGTGCTTCATATCTCCAGGCTTGCAAATTGTTACTTCAGATGAATGAATTATGGAAATATAAGCTGACATCAGTTTAAGTATATGCAGAATTGAAACTCCATGGAATGTATATAAACCTTTCAAAGTAGGAGCAGACAGTTTAACAGAATGACTATCAGGAAGTTGAAACCAGAGAGGAATAATTGTAAAGACATAGAATGAATGAAAAATGGCACAAGGGTCAAGTACAGCTAGAATACTCAATGTACACATGTGAGAAAGGAAGTGGTAAATCGGAAATAAATCTTGTAGAAGGGGTTGGTTGAGAAGGATAGAAGGAGTGACTCTGATCCAGGAACATTGGACAATTAGATGGACATACTTAATTGAAACACACTAGCACAACCTTTTGTAATTCAGTGAAAAAATACAACAAAAAACACAAACACACAAAAAGCACAACCAAACAGCAATCTCTATAGAGTATGATGATGACTTCTCAAAATTTTAAATAGTTAATGAAGGACAATCTTGTGAAAAGCATACAAAGTTGTTTAAAGTGGGCAGTTTGGGGTAGAGGAGAATTTTTAACAGATTTAAATTGATTGTTTTAGGTTATAAATCACCTATATCTGCTGCAAATATTTTCTTCTGCATGTTCTCTTGGTCTGAACTGTATACTCCAATCCTGAGCCACACTTGATAGCTTGTAAAGATAGAATGGAAGAAACAAGATCAAGAACCCATTACTCCACCGGAGAGGAAACAGTCCTCTCTGTTTTCTCTCATTTCTATTGACTACTTTCATTCATAAGTTTATGTCAAGTGATTTGCATTATATATTTCCTTCTTTGTTCTGGCAAAGTAATTGTTCAAAATAATTCAGTAAATATTATATTCCATTTTTTCTATCATGCTGTTTACTTATCCAAGCGAGTCCATTAAACTTTCCACTTGCATTTCGGTGCCACGGAAACCCAGCATCAATGTTAATGAGGACAATCTCTAATGTAAAACTTTGTCTCCAAAATACCAGTCCAAGAAGCTGTGATCACAAATATTTAGATATACTTTTTTCTTTTTTCTTTTACCTTGAAAGTCTTCTTGTGTCTAAAGTGCCCTCAAAAATCAGTACTCCACCAATTTTTGGTTCAATCACTTCTAACCTCAAAGACATATTTTGCTAACAATATGCTTAGAGGAAACCGAAGAATACTCCACTTTTATCTTCTCTCTTAAGATTCTCCTTAGATACCATATCAGGAATATTGAAGTTATTCTTTGCAAAATTATTTCAATAGATTATTTTTCTATCCGTCTTGCATTTACTCAAAAAGTTGTATGGAGAAGAATAGAGTATAATCACCCATACCTTGGATGACAGTATCTGTTACAAAAGGACAATGCTCCTATATCTTATTTCTCTGTCCTCCTCTTAGCTCTTGCCTGATTTCCCACTTATCACAGATTCTTGGCTTCAAGCCTAGTGAAGGTGAAGGACTATAAGGGCCTCCCCCATTGCTACATTGTAGGGCTAGATCTCCAGCATGAGGTAATCATGAACGACGCACACAAGGAACACATGTTGGGAGAACAGACTTAAGCATGTCTGGTTTATTTCTGCACAAGGGTTGGGATTTTATAGCCCCAGCTTTCCTAACCTCCGGAGTCCTTCCCAGCCAATTACTTAGCAGGGAGTTGATGATGGGCACTGCTTGGTGACAGGCACTGTTTGGTCTCCTTGGGGCATGTAGGGATCTTGGATAGCTCATGGCTGGCAAGCTAGGCGGACATGACTGTGGGTCACATCTCTATTAGCAGGAGGTGTGCTTCAACAGCTACTCTAGCTGACTCAACCAGATCTGACCGGCTCTACCCACAAATTTCCCCTTTTCTTTTAAAAGGACCGTCATTATGGTGACCCGTCGTTGGAGGCGTTTTTGCCGGGAGTGCAAGCATTTAATACTTCCTAGGAGAGAAAGCCCTACAAGTGCAAGGCCTCCCCAGATGACCAGAGAGGATGGCGAAAACCATTGTTGTAACTTTTTAAGCACTCTTCTAAAAAGGAGGCAGCGGGAATAAGTATGGTGGTTTGGTTTAGGCGGGTAACATCATGCAGCAGGTTTGGGGTGAAGTTTAAGTACTTAAGGGACCAAGGGCCTTTGATGTAGTTACTAAGTTCAGTGACATTGGGTGCAGGAGTGGAAAGCTGACAGACAGAAGTAGTCATTGCATTATATAGTCCTCCTTGTTGTAATCGAAGAAACGTAATCTGTTCTTGGAGCAAGTCTATTTGTTGTTGGAGCACAAGGAGGCCTCCCTTAAGATGATTGGCAACTTGTAAATGTTGTAATTCTATGGATGACAGTTGAGGGATGTGCTGGTTTATCTGTTGCACAGTGGACACGCTTTGGGACAGCAATATAGCAGCACTGGTAGATGAAGCCACTGTAGCGATGATTTCGGACCCAATTGCAATGATCAATCCTACTGCTCTTTTAGTGCATGGGCGAATTAATTGAACCTGGGAAAATTGAGAGTCATTAGTAGCCAGAACAATAAATGGGGGAACACGTACCAAACCTGCAAAAGGCTATGAGTCATTGGGTTGCCAGTGATTGCTGAGAGTGCAAGTAGTGGAAGAGGTGTCTCCTAGACAAAAAAAGAATGGGGCTCTAACCACTACCATTCCTGACACCTGGTCGTATCCATATTGGTTACAGCAACGAGTATTGGCCAATAGGAAAGGGGACAAATCGAGGCAGGAATGTGATGAGCAAACGATTGGCATGGTGGCTCCTAGGTCTCCCAATCGTCCTCCTGAAGAGTCAAAAAACTCATTTAGATTTTGAGGTTTGGGATCTTTTTCAGATTGGTTGTATATAGCCGGGTAGAGGGACAACGCGAGCTCCCCAAACACTTTGCTTTGCTAGGAATTGACACAAAGGCTAATCACTAATTCCTCAAGAGGAGTGCATATAGTGCCAAAGCTATCAAACTCCCTGCGTGGGCACAACTGCATATGAAAATGTATGTCAGTAGCCTGATAACAATTTTTTTCCAGTGGGACAAATGGGGTAGGGTCCTGTGTAGTTCCACCATCCCATCCCATGCGTTACTGTTGCGAGGGGGATGGTACAGCCATCAAATTGCTTTATCATCTCGTTTGAAAAACAAAAACAGACGGCTCCCTTCCATCTAAAAGTAAGGTTTGTTTTGATGCCATAAGGCGTCTGCTGAGAAAGGAAGGCCAACCCTGCCATTGGAAGAAAGCATTTGAGATCATTAAGATTTGGGGGCTGGGCACTAAAGTTATCTTACCCTGCCCTGCAGCAGATTGAGAATTGGCTGTAATAATGGCACACAATAGGAGGAATAGAGTACCATGCCCCGGGTCAGGGTCTGGGGCCATAATCTGGGCTTGTTCAACCAATATCTTTAGGTCTCCCCAAGTGTTGGCATGGGCTCTAGCTCGAGGTTTGTGTCTCCTCCTCCTCGCACTGTTCAAGCATAGCTGACGCATCTTTTGCTTAGGTGGTGATGGTTGGTCAGACAACTCCAGCTGGGATCCAAACAGGTTTATCACTGGTGTCTGGAAAGATACAAGCAAATCCTGTCCCTTGTGCCATTAAGGGAGCAGGGCCCTCCCAATTTCTTGTGATGGGGTCCCTCCATCTATCCAAAGGGACCAGAGTAGGTGTTTCATGAGTCCCCAGTACAGGGAGGTGGCGGTCCCACATGTGGTGGATGTGAATGTTAAAAAGTTTTTTACTATAAGGCAATAATTTAATTGTGTTTGGGGATTTTTAAGCCCTAGCCCCTCCAGTTCCCCCTTTTCTTTTAAAAGAATGGTCTTGATTTCTTTATGACTGTGTTCAACAATGGCTTGCTCTTGTGGGTTATATGGAATACCTGTCTGGGGTGTAATGTTCCAAAAGGTACAAAATTCACAAAAATGTTTGGAGGTGTAAGCAGGGCCATTGTCTGTTTTAAGGGTCCAAGGAACTCCCATAATTGTAATGGCATGTAGAAGTGACTTAACAGCGTGCCTTTTTTTTCACTATTAAGGCTAAAGCAGTTATAAAGCCTGAGAATGTATCTATGCATTCAGGGATGTATTTTTGTTTACCGAATTGGGGGATATGGGTTATGTCCATTTGCCATGTGCTATTGGGTCTAAGGCCTCGTGGATTTGTTCCCATGGGTTGAAGTGATCCTAAGGGTAAAAGAGTTGCACAAGAGGAGCAGGACCGAATCATGTGCTTGCATTGTTGGTGTGTTAAATCAGGAAATAACTGTTTGATAGTAGCTGCCGATAAATGAAAACGATCATCTAACGTTCGGGCCTGGTCCATGCACATATTTGTGAGTAGTACAGTTGGTGTGACAGCACGATCAATGGCTTCATTACCAACAGCTAGGGGTCTGGGGAGGTTAGTATGAGATCTAATGTGTTGAATGTACCAGGGTTGGACACGATTGTCTAATACATTTTGTAGTTTACACATTATTTTTCTACATCATCTTGTAATAAAACTCCAGGAAGAATGGCAACAGTTTGTACAGTATATAAACTATCAGAAAAAATATTAAGAGGTTCTTTGGGAAAAGATGTGAGGGCGAGCAAAATGGCCAGTAATTCAGCAGCTTGAACAGACAGGGAATGTTTTTGAAGCATGTATTTTTTAGTATTGGCATTGTAAAATCCATAAACAGTTTTGTTAACATCTGTAAAAAGTACAATGGCTTGATGTATAGGTTGCCCATTGGGACGAGTACAACATTTCCATGAAAGTGGGAGTTCTTGGGTAACTTTTAAAACGAGGTTTTTGGGCATATGATTATCAATGTTAAAATAGTAGTGGATGACTTGTAAGGCTAATGCCTCTTCGGTTGTTAGGAAATCAAAGATTGTTTTTGTAATGGGCCATGTAAGATGGTCAGGGAATCGGCCATAAGTTTGACGGCATCATTCCGCACCTTTGATGGCCAGATTGCATAGCATGGTAATGGATGTGCTAATTTTTGGTAATTGGGAATGGCAAGGTATACCCATTGTAACAAAACCATGGGTTTGCGTCAGCGCCACCATTAGGCAATTATTATTTAATATAATTAGGTTGATTTCTTGGGTGGTATCTAAAAACACCAAGGGTGTTGAACATAATCAATCAGCGACTTGTTGTGAAACTTGTTGAGCATCAGGTGAAAGTATATGAAGGGAAGTTGGGTCAGAGGGTCCTTGAAGCAATTGAAATAACAGTTGGAGTTGTTGGGTGGGAAGACACATAAAATTGCATAACCAGTTGATATGTCCACATAATTGTTGTAATTCAGTTAAAGTATATTGGGATTTAATGACAATATGAGACCCATTTGGGGTAATTGTTTGATTTAAATGGTATCCAAGATAGGCATAAGGGGCTTTGAGTTGAATTTTTTCGGGGGCAATATTAAGGCCCAGCATTGTAAAGTTCTCCTTGAGTTCTGTTAAACAGATTTGCATGGTTGTAGCATCTTTATGTGCTATTAAAAAGTCATCCATGTAATGGACACAAAAGCATTTGGAAAGCAAAGTCCTAATAGCATGGGCAACATATATCTGACATATAGTAAGGCTATTTTTCATACCTTTAGGGAGAACTTTCCATAGATATTGGTGAGTACGTAGTTGACAATTAGGTTCACATACTGAGAAGGCAAAATATTCTTTATCTTTGGGGTGTAGGGGGGTGAAAAAAAGCAGTCCTTGATGTCAATAATGGCAATGTGCCAATCTTTGGGTATTGCAGAAGTGTGTGGAGTCCGAGTTGAAGCGTTCCTATCTTTTGTATATGACTATGGAACGTAGATCATGGAGAAATCTCCACTTTCCTTGAGCCCTTTTTTGGATAATAAAAATGGGGAATTGTGGGGACTGATGCTAGGTTCTATGTGTCCCTTTTTTAGTTGCTCCTCCACTAGAACCTGGAGATGAGGGAGCTTTTCAGAGGAAATAGGCCACTATTCGACCCAAATGGGTTTGGTGGTGTCCCATTGAAGTGGAATTGGCTCTGGTCATGCAACAGTGGCCATTAGAATTGGGGGTAGTGTGGGTTATTAACGGCTCGATCGGTTATGATGTCTTCATAAAAAGCCGTATCATCTATTGTTATCAGAATACCCATATTAGTGAGGACATCTCTTCCTCAAAGATTGTATGGAAGGCCAGGGGCAACAAGAGGTTTAAAAGCCCCGGTGACCCCACCACAGTTTTCCCGTCTTACAGGCCATTGGACATGGAGGGAATCTGTTTTTCCACCGACACCTTGTATGCAGGCGCCAGGAATTAGGTTCCATCCCAACCCTTCTACTTCATCTTTTCTAAGGACTGTACAGTCAGCTCCTGTATCAATGATGCCCTTAAATTCTGTTCCATTGATTTTAAGTTTCATTCTAGCTTTTCCTTTTGGGGTAGGTACTCCATAACACTTGAGGTGGTGGCTGTTGCCTTTGTCCTATTGTGGTCGGGGCTGAGGACTGCCGCTTATTTAGTTGAAAGGCTGAGTCGTAGAGCAGCATTCAGAGGTCCAATGAAAACCCTTTTTGCATTTACGACATACAGAAGGAGGTTGTTTTCTTTTGGGTGAGCCCCAGAGTGATGGGCAATCCTTTATAAAATGACCAGTTCTGCCACATCCCCAACAAGGTCGATTTCCCATTCTGCCATTAGGGGGCGCGCGAGCACTGGCAGTCATAGAGGCTAAAGGAGGTGCAAGGATACTCAGCATGAGTTGATGACCCCAAATCTTTGGTGGATAGGATGCAATCAGTGATCTCCATATTTCGTTCAGGGGCAATGGCTTTTCTGCATTCCTGTGTAGCCGCTTCCCATATTAGCCTCTTGATTAGCACATCTCAGGCTCCAGCATGGGATACTTTCCAGGCCACTGCTTCTTGAACAAAGGCAACGAAGTCAGTGAAAAGATCATTGGGACGTTGTATGAGGGATTTTAATTGTTTGTCCCCTTCTTTAGAAGGCACTGAGGAGACAACCCTCAACGCACAGAGGCGTACTTGGTCAAAGTACTGTGGAGGTGCTACTGCTTGTGCGGCAGGAGACGCATAAGCTGCCTCACCTTTTAAACAATCAAGGTCCCCCATGGTGGCATCCTGCCCTCTGGTAGTGATATTTTGTGTGCTTTGTTGTTCACATTCATCAGAAAAAGCAGCCTTCCATAAAAGGAAGACCCTGAAGATAATGCTGTGTTCATTAAACTCTTCCAATCATGGGGCAGTTAAGATCAATGCTAAGGGTTTCAAGCATCTGTTGAGCATTCAGGGACTGTAACCCATCTTCCCTGACAGCGGCCCAGTATTTGTCAAGTACTTTTGGGTCATGGGGGTACCATTGGTTAGGTCATACAGAGGTTCGGTGGACGTTTACCGGGAATATGAAGTGGGGTTCATTTATAGGGTTGGCTGTTGTTGCCACGATAGTTGTGGGGCCCATGAACAACTGTTGTATTACATGGGGAACAATGGGTTTTTGTTCCTGGGCAAAGTTGGATATCTCTGCCCAAGTATACAAAGTTTTCTGAGGGGAGTTCCCAGGCTGGCCTAAACAGCAAAAAGAAGTGATTGGGCAGGCTTCCTGGGACTGATAGTGTGGGGGAGGCGGTTTTACAAGCATAGCTGGCCAGCCCCCTGTGTCACTTGATAGTGGAAGTTGTTGGTTATCTGTGTTCTTGCTGGAATTGTTTGCTGTATCACAAGAAGATGGGAGTACTTGAGCAGCTTTGCCATTTTCCTTTTGTTGTTTCTTCTTGCAGCGAGGTGTTAAATGCCTGCAGAGTTTCCCCTTCTTCTTTCCCTGATAGACAGGCTTGAATACCTACTATGATGTGGTAAAAGATTAGGGGCAGCTCAGCGCCTTCACGGACTTCCTTTTTATGAGCTGCCTGAAGGACATGGGTCCACCTGTCTGGATCCCAAATGTCCCCGGTGTCAATCCAGGGACACAATTCACTCACTATTTCCCATATTAAACTAGGTTCCTTTTGTGATACTTTTATCTGCCTACTCCAGAACAGGGCAACAAGTGCTCGTGATTGAGGCTCTCCTACTGTGGGGGAAGGTTACCCATAGAGGCACTAACCTTGCACTAGACCCTAGACCATCTATCTGCCAAAAGCAATCGAGCCTGTCATTAGGCACCACTTGTAGGGCTAGTCTCTGGCAGGAGGTAAGTGTGAACAAAGCACACAACAACACACGTTGGGAGAACAGGCTTAAGCAGGTCTCGTTTATTTCTGCACAAGGGGGTGATTTTAAAGCCCCAGCTTTCCCAACCTCCTGAGTCCTTCCCAGCCAATTACTTAGCAGAGAGTTGCTGTAAGGCACTTGTGATGAGCACTGCTTGGTGACAGGCACATTTTTGTCCCCCGGAGGAATGTACGGAGTATGGACAGATCATGGATGGCAAGCTAGGCAGACATGCCTGTGGATCATGTGGATCATGTCTCTATGAGCAAGAAATGTGCTTCAACTGCTACTCTAGCTGACTCAACCAGATCTGACTGGCTCTACCCACACTACATCTTCATGGTTTTCCTTTTACAACTCTTTTTATTGGATGTGGAATTTATTTTCATGTCTTCATTCAATCTGTTCTGCATTGTAGTGATCTAAATAGGCTCTGTAAAATCACTTTAGGTAGCAAAAATATTAAGACAATGTATATCAAAAAGTTTGGCCTCCCTCCACTGCTGAAGCCAATATGCTTAGCTAGGGCTTCTAAGTACGCGTTTTCTTGCCTTTTCAATTTGCTCAATTCTTTTCTGATCCCAAAACTTTTTGGCTTATGTAATAAGAAAAGTCTTCTCTATCTCAAGTTAATAAGGATATTATATTTTGTGAGCTACTAAGAAATGTGAAATCATTGGTTTCAAGTATCCAATCAGATTTTCTTCTGTGGTTCAGGGCTTCATGTGCAAAGGCATTGTGGAAAGTATTACAAATAGAAAAGTCTAAACCCAATACCTTCTTTCATTGTTGAGGGCACTTTCTCCCTAAATATTTTGATCCAAATTATCTTTTTCAGAGAATTATTGTTTGGTAATTAAAGTCAATTCACAAATTTTGATGTCTTTTTTTTTTTTAAAGAAGTTTGAATTTAAATTCCACTACAACCTTGTTTCACACAGTAAGAGTAGATTTCCTGGGTAAGGACAATTCTCAAAGGAACCTACAGGATTTACAGCAAGGTTTCTGAGGTTTGTTTTTTTAGTGTGAAACTGAGCCATCTTCACCCACATTGCTCCCTGTCAGCTAAGTCTCCATGGATTACTTTGCATGAAAGCCTATTTTCCCAGGTAATTTTAAATTTTCATAATAGCTAAGTTGTTAAAAAGTTTGAACAAATTAAAATTTACCTGTTATAATTTTAAAACTCTTTTGAAATTCCTTTATTAGAACCGCGAATTCACCAATCCTAACTCCTCCTTTACCATCAAAAACAGTTAACATATTGTTTTCATGATATAGTGTCCATGAAACTATTATTTTCCAGTGGCTATGTTATGCATATATATAACCTTATAATCTGATTCTGAGCAAAATGAACTCCAAGATATGGAAACAGAGAGTATTATTTGTGGTTGTTGTTTTTAATGTACTATGTGATTTCTATTTTCTTTTGTTTTTTTCCCCTATGCTTTATTCCCTGCTGTATTTGATTTTGGTAGCCTGTGTATTGTGTATATATTTACCTTAATGAAGGAAGGGAAGAGGAACAACAAAATGGTGAGACAAAGGACAAACCAATGCAATAGTAATACTCACAAGACAATATGTTGGAAATGTACATTACTACTTGTGAGGGGTATTGGGGTGAAGGATAACTGAAGAAAATGAGGGATGGAGTAACAAGTTTGGAAAGTTATGTATTCACTACCTTAAAATTGCTGTAACCCCACTGTACATCACTTTGACAATAAAATTAAATTTTAAAAATAAGCTGCATGAAATAAAATTAAACTGTATTGGTATAGTAAATATTATTCTTTATGTAGTAACTTTTAAAAAATCAATATTGTTTGGCATCTAATTTGAAGTAATTATCCCTTTTTAATCAGAGGACCATCAACTTGAATGCTATCTGACTAGACAATATTTTCACAATGTACTTACCAATATTTTGAAAAAAGAACATAGTACTTTCTCATATTAAAAGCGAAAACAGTTTAATTCTATGGAAACCTATAACTTTTAAAAGTAAATAAGCAGTTAAAAAGACAGGATATATGTGTTCTTCAACATTCCAATGACTAATAACTACTCATTTCAATTCCGGAAGATTCCATACCTGAGAGATTCAAAACAGTACCGGCTTGCATGGTATGTAATTCTGCAATAGATGCAATTTCAAATGGGGTGTTACAGATTGAGATTCAACACAAAAATAAGTACATTCTGGTAGAAGATAAAACTAATTAGCAACGGTAATAATTCTTCAAGAGTAAGCAATTTTTTATCACAGTAAGCTATTATTTTTATGACCACCAATCCCAAGATTTATGATATAGAGACATCCTAGCCCAACAGTTTAGAACTTTTAGGGTGCACCTCAAACTTCTCTTAATTCACATCATGAATAGCTTATCTCTATTGTGAAAAAATGCAACTCTGCTAATGTGATGCCATACATGTTCTGGAAAGAACACCACAATAAACTGGTTTGCATCATTTTCCCACCACTGGTATACTTGAGATTGGAACACTTGCAAATATTATTTATATTTATACTTTTTTAACTATCATACAAATTGTGGATGCTAAGATCAGAAGATTACAGTTCAAAGCTCACCGAGGCAGGAAGATTCCCTAGATTCTTATCTCCAATAAACTTATCAGCAAAAATCAGACACAAGTGGCATTGAGGTTGAAGTGGTAGAGGACGAGCCTTGAGCATAAACAGGCTCAGAGAGAGTGTCCAGGCCCAGAGTTCAAGCCCTAGGACAAACAAATAAAACAAAAACAAAAATAAAAACAAACCCCAATCCTAACATTTTTCTCATTGTATACAGTGGCAAATAATTAAGGAAATTGCTTCCGGTGTTACATACAGGTAGAAGAAAGAAGATGTCACACGATTATTCTCTTCATACCTTGTTATACCAAATCCTCAAAAAATTGCTCTTATTATAATTTATAAATTAATATCATCAATTTTGGCAACTCTGTCTCCAACATTCACATTATCATTTTATACATGAACTATTTTAATTATCTATTAACTAAATTCTAATTATAACTCTCTTGAAAGAATATTCTAGGCAAGTAGAATGCAAAATCATTCGTGAATTTGTCAATTAAACCCTCTACTTAAAACGAATTTTGTAGTATCCTATAGAATATGAAATTACAAACAAAATCAAAATATTTATTTCAAATCTAAATTCTAATTTAGCAAGATCCTCATAATCCTACATTAGATGAATGTTATTTTTAGATGAATTATTATTAGATGAATTGCTATTTTTCCAAGCTTAAGTTTTTGTAATATTTCATCATTTCTTTGGGATACAACATAATGATGATTACTTACTTTTTCAAATTTTGGATGGCAATCATGAGTCATTTTGCATCTGGGAATGTTCTGTAACGAAGAGAGAATTTAAAACACAAGTGAAGATTAAGTATGAGTTGCATTTCAACAGGAAATTTGACTTCTCAAAACATAATGACAAAATTAGCCCAAACTTCCAATTATGTATTCCTTTCTTGTTTGTTTTGTTTTATTAAGACAAAAGTATACGACCTGGTCCAGGGAAGTTATCACTATGTGATTCCAGTCTCTAATCTCCTGTCTTAATCTCAGTGCTAGAATTCTAGGCTTGTATCACATTGCCCTGCCATAGTTTCTTAGTTTATTTAATCTAGATACAGACTACCAATTCTGAACTTCTCCAGGGATATTATACACCAGAGTGACTTTCAGACTGTTTATCTACTATTTTCAAAGATGTTCTAACATTTGACACAGGATATGAATATTTTCAGATGCACCTGCGGGGTCTCTGATTCATTCCTCCATGGATGCCATCCTTTTAATAATGATTAATTGACTCTCTTACTATCTCTGGTCACTACCTATGTAATATTGTCAAACTTTATTGAAGGAAGTTCACTTGAGGACTTTCTAATATTAAAAATTATCACTTGATTCTAGTCTTCTTCAGGCTATATATTCTGTTGTTTTCTAACTTTTCTACACATTCTGAGAGTTGTTTCATTTGTGTATTTGTGTGTGCACATATAAGTGCCTCTCTGTGTATGTGTATGTTTGTATGTATGTATGCAAAATCCTCAAGCTCTTATTCAGCAATCTTGCTCATAACTGATATTCCATCACCTGAGCCATCTTCCAATCCAGGTTTGGCTGCTTTATTATATGTACTGTTGCAAAGAGTGTTCTGCCCAGGCTGGATGCAAACTTAACTTCCCAGACTCCTTTACATTCTTAGGTTTTATTTCTCCAGGAGTATCAACTTTTAAACTACAAATATTTTGGGGCTGGGAAGGTGGCTCAGTGGTAGAACGCTTGCCTTGCATGCCTGAGGCCCTGGGTTCGATTCCTTAGCACCACATAAGCAAAAAGAAAAAAGCCGGAAGTGGCACTGTGGCTCCAGTGGTAGAGCACTAGCCTTCAGCTGAAGAGCTGAGGGACAGCGCCCAGGCCCAGAGTTCAGGCCCCATGACCGGACCCCCCCCCAAAAAAAAACTACAAATATTTTTGTGAGGGTAATGTCTAAGCTGTAGCCTAGATTTTTAACTGAAGTATTCTTTTTTGTTGTTGTTGTTTGGTGGGTGGTCCGGTCATGGGACCTGAACTCTTGGCCTGGGTGCTGTCCCTCAGCTCTTCAGCTCAACTCTAGCACTCTACCACTTGAGTCACAGCACCACTTTCGGCTTTTTTCTTTTTTGCTTATGTGGTGATGAGGAATCGAACCCAGGCCTCATTCATGCAAGGCAAGCGCTCTACCATTGAGCCACCTTCCCAGCCCCTAACACAAGAATTCTTATAAATATAAATGAACACACACATTACATATCCTGAGTGTACACTGTTATAAATGTGATTGTAAGCTGGGTTGTGGTGAGATATGAGGATTGGGGTTCAAAGCCAGGCCAGGTAGGAAAGGCCCAGAGACTCTTTTCTCCAATTAACTAAAAGAAAACTGGAAATGGCACTGTGGATGAAGTGGTAGAGCATTAGCCTTGAGCTGAATAGTACAGAGACAGCTCACAGGCCCAGAGTTCAAGTGCCAAGACCACGGCCAACAAAAAATATACATATATAAGTAAAGAAAAAATAAAAGAAATGTGATCTTAGCCACCAGTTCATTGCTAGTATAATCCCTGCTCTCACAAGATGAACATTTTTTTCCAGTGAAATCCATGCTCTTATATCTGACTTGCTTTGGAAACAGGATTATTCTTCCATTCTACTTTCTACCAAGTTGCATGATTACCAAGCATGATTTAGAATGAGATTGGCCTCATACTTCATGTTCCATGTATGAGTCTTGCTTTCTGTATATCACTCCCATAAATCTACATACTGGAATTGGCTTTATTGTTTCAATGTTGTCTTATTTGTAGTCTTCTATATTGTATTGAACCCTTATACTTAAACACAGAACTTCTCTTTCTCCTATTATTGCTATTGTTTCTCTTACTGTTAGCTCATGTCCACTTGGGAAATAATGAACAGCACATACACTCACAAAAACAATGTTCTGAGAACCTTCTTCCCATTTAAAATTGGCTTCAATTTACAGAGAACTTACAGAGTTTGAACTCAATGTACTCATGTATAATGTATTAATAAGCAATATAAATTTCATATTTTCTCTTTACTAAGTTGACTCTGAAACACGTGTTACCTCAGGCCAAAGGTGTCATAGTGTGATTTCAGTGAAGCCAGAAAACGTTCATTATACCTCAAGCAGCACCATTGATTGTTACTGGAAGTAACTGTTACTGGATGTGGAAACTGACCCCAGGAGAGGAATGGAACATAGAGGAATAACAAAGTTCAAGTTTCCTTGTGCTTTCCTTTTTAGAGTACAAGAAAAGTATCCCAATGCTTGAAGGAAACTCTGTCCCTGGCTTTTTCGAGTGTGTTCTTTACTCATATAAATTTTTTCTGTAAACTTCTAGTTGAAAGTATTTCAAAAGGAAATAATGTACCATTAGAATGCCAGCATAGAACAAAAGGAAATAACGTTGATTTAAATGTGTTCTCCTGCAAAGGAACAAAGACATGGAAGTTTTAAAGTGTCGTATGGATGGATATTTCACCCCTGAGATGATTCTCTTAATGCAGGAGTCAGTTATCAATTCCTTTGGTCTGGTCCTGCGTTCTCCAGAGCAATAAGGATTCCAAAAAAGCAGATTCCAGTGAGTATGATCAGCAAAATGAGGCTCTTCTCAGACCAGTACTCCTTTATGGAGGGTCCCAAAGAAATATCTGTGATTTTTATTTGCTTGTTTGTTTAGTTTGTGCTGGTTTTGGGGCTTGTACCCAGAGGCTGGATCATGTACCTGAACAGTTGTCTTTCTTGCCCACCTGCCCCCAAAGCTAATGCTCTACTGCTTGAGCCAAAACTCCACTTCTGGATTTTTGGTGTTCAATTTGCTATAGGAGTTTGACAGACTCTCCTTCCTGGTTTGGCTTTGAATTAAGTAATAAGAAAGCTAAGTGACATCAACTGTATAGACTTCTCTTTTGAAACAAGAAATATTAGATGAAGTTTATTGTAAAGCTAATGTTTGACAATTTTTAAATTAAATAACTCAGTACAAGTAGGTGCACTGAATCATTTTGAAATTATTTTTTCTGCTTGGGAAGAATATTGATCTTGTCCTTCTTTTTTGGGAAACTTAAGGCTATAATTGCACTTTTTGTTGGTTGTGGGGCTTGAACTCTTATCCTGGGTGCACTCCCTCAGCTGTTCAGCTCAAGTTGAGCACTCTACTGCTTAAGCTACAGCACCACTTCTGGGTTTCTCATGGTTAATTGAATTTAAGGGTCTCATGGACATTCCTGACCAGGCTGGCTTTGAACCACAATCCTCTGGTCTCCTTAATAGCTAGGATTACAGGCGTGAACCACCAGCACCCAGCTCATATTTGTGCTTACGTGCACTGAATGACACTATGTAGACAAATAATAGAAATTTGAATCAAATGATGGCATTGCAGCTTTTCAGAAAATTTGAAGTAGCAATAAATATGTCCTCCTTTCCATGTTGTTTCATTAATGACTCATGAGCTATGGGACCCTTACTTTAGCATCCTCTGCCATCTTTGTAGGTGTATTTAGTATCAGGAAATGTTCATAGAGAAATATAGAAAGACAGATTTTTAGAAAGCAAAAAAGATAAGCTATGATTGAACAACACAGAAGGAGATACATTTATTACACTGAAATTAAGAAGTAGCCTAAGAGATTTAGAATGCTAAAGGCAATGAGTAATAAGACTTGTTGATAACTACTTGTTCAATAACCAAAAATGGTTCTCTAAAACAATTTCTGGTATATCTTAGTTACTGTCATTTATTCATTAACTCTGGAGTTATTCCTTTTCTTCTGTGACAACTGTTAATTTGCCTCTGCCGTTTTGGTGCCAAATCTCACTTAGACTACCCTTGTCATTGTGATTAGCAGTGACCATTTAAAAACCTGGAATCTTTGAATTTCCAGAATTAATCTTCACCTGACATCTAAGCACATTTAAGCCATTAATTGCTGTGACCTAATGAACAAAACTTTTTTTCAACACAATATCCTAATATAAGTAAAGTACATGAATTAGGGACTACTGTCAGGTGTCAGTATGGTAGGAGCATTTATATATTCCAAGTATGGGTTCTTTACTTTTAATTTACTAACTGAATGTTTTTTGGTTTTGTTTTGTTTTGTTTTTTGTTTGTTTTGTTTTGTTTTGTTTTTCTTTGCTAGTTAAGGGGCTTAAATTCAGGACTAAGGAATAATTCCTGATTTTTTTTTTTTTTGCTCAACTCTATCACTCTACCACTTGAGGCATGGCACCACTTCCAGTGTTTTTCTGCTTATGTGGTACCGAGGAATTGAACTTAGGGTTTCATGCATGCTAGGCAATCACCTTATCATGAAGCCATATTCCAAGAGCCCTAAATGACTTTCTTAATTTAACATTACATTTTCATTCCATAACTATGTACCGTAATATTGGCCAGATGCTAGAAAATGATGTAGAAAAGAATACAATAAAATAAATCCAGTAAGGCTACATGGAAAATGAATAACCCTCACAGTCTAGCAAGAGCACAGAGGGCTTAACTCATGGAGATGAACCAACACGCTGAGTGAGACAGCTCCTGACCCAGTGCCCACCTCCAGAATGAGTAGGTGATCTTGGGTTCCAACCACCTGGGGACATTGGGCCACCTCCTACAGCACCCATTCAAACAGCTCCTGAGGGAGAGAGAGAGACAGAGAGAGACAGAGAGAGAGAGAGAGAGCCAGACACAGACAGACAGACAGACAGACGGACGGACAGACGGACAGAGAGACAGACAGACAGACAGAGAGAGAAAACCAGAATTAGAGTTAAATCTGGTGCCAGTGGCTTAGAACTCTAATACTGACTAAACAGGAAGCTGAGATATGAGGATCATGGTTCATAGATAGCCCAGGCAGGAACGTCTGTGAGAATCTTACCTCAAAGAGCCACCAGAAAACTGAAAGGGGCACTGTGGGCTCAAGTGATAGAGTGCTAGCCTTGAGCTGAGGAGCTCGGGAACAGTGCTCAATCCTAGAGTTCAAGACCCACGACTCAAAAGAAGTGGACTTCCCACCACAAGAAGTGGATGGAATAGCACCCATTGTCCTAGGGAGCATAGAAGAGAAGTCAGGCCGAGCTTCCTGTGAACTTGAGGTCATAAGTAGGTCACTTGGCTTCTCTGTGCCTCTGTTTCCCCAGCTGCAAAACTGAACAAAGTGAAGGATCTCCTTCCTCATGGGGATAGTGTAATAATGAAAGAGAGCCATGTTTCGGTTCATAATCCCACACCTGTTCAATGATTAATAACAGGCCCCACCTGAGCCCTTTCTGGTATCTTTCCGTCATATACTCACAGAATTGCCAAAACCTTATCTGAAGGCTGCTCCCTCTCTGCCTAGCCATTCTCCAGAGATCTCTCTGTATAAATCCCTTGTTTCCTCACAACTATCCTGTGAGGATAATGAGGTCCAATGGTTGAAGCCCTACCAAGAGCTTCACGTGTGGTCAAGAATCCACTGCTATGGACTGAGTTTGGGATAATCCTCCTAAACCAACTACTGAGCATGGGGCCACAAGTCTACCATCCCAACTACAGAGGACCAGGCTTGGTGGAGCATATCTTTCAGAGGGATCCAGCCCAGCCTGAGCATATATTTAGTTTCTATCTCAGAAATGCTCAAGACAAAAAGATGGATCATCAGAGCCGGGGAGAGGAAACAACTAGGGGGGTCATGGTGCCCCCAGAAGGATGTTTGACCAGGGTTGAGTTGGTGTTGGGGTGGCCACTCACCTGTGATGCTGAGAAAAGCTGTTGCCAGCTGCTCCAAGTGGGGCAGCAGCGATGGCGGCAGCATTGCGGACACATGGGCCCAGAGCAGAAGACTAGGGGCAGGGACCAGGTCGGGGATTTAGGACGGCTGGCAGCACACCAGTGCCTGAGTTTTGAAACCAAGCACCACATGAAGGGAGGGAAAGGGACGGGTGGGGTAGGGGCATTAATTTCCTACTATACTCCAAAGTCACCTCAAGTCTCTTCTGCACCACTCAGCCACCTCTACCTTCCTCAACTACTGGTAGTGGTGTAAAGTAACGGGGAATAAAAGTGTTACCTGGCAGCAATGGAATGTGGGCATGGCCAGCATTCTTGTATCCCATTGGTCAGAAAGAAACAAGAAAGAATGGTGGTGTGGCCAGAATCTTGTGAAGCAAGGAGAATGGATGAGTGTCAACAGGCCATCCTGGGGCAATTTGAGCTGACAGGATGTTCCCAGGACCTAAGAATGTGCCCCAGGAGTTAACAAAATAAAAACAGATTCACATGCAGATGGCAGTATGCTAATAAATATATATCTTTATGGAGTGCCAGAGATGTCTATACATTATTCTGTTATATAGACTATATTCCTACCAATTCCTCAGTATTCATTATGTGTCCATGTAATTAATGTTATTGTTTAAATCCTTAAATTATTAATGAAAGCACTCAGTGTCCTGAAATTATTGTGTTCCTGTAAGTAATAATATTCTTTTAATGCTTCATAAATATTAAATAAAACCAACTAACCTTCTTAAATGATGCTGTTTAATTTTATAGGATCATCATGCACAATGAACTCATTCAACTGTGACACTGGCAAAATTCCAGTGTTATTCCATTGGTTGGGAACCAGTTTCTTAGTATCTCTTGCCACTGGTTGCTGTCAGGACGGGGATTCGAAATGAGGGCCTATGTTGCCACATGGGCCTATGGCTTCCCTGATAGTCTGTCAGCCTTCAGCAATGCAAGGTGAAGTACCATTTGCAACAGTGTCGTTCAGAACCAGAAGGGTCACTGTGCAAAGGAATAAAACATAAAAGGCCACATTTTTTTCTGTGCATTGTTTTCCCTGCAAAACCTAGGGTTCTAGGATCACAGGAGCACCTGCATGTCCAGTGGCTTCACCCCATCCTAGGGTGATCGAAGCTGAGGCAGACTTGCCAAGACCTGAGTTCAAGTCCTTTGCTGAGAAAAAAATTAGCTCCTTGACTTGCAATTCACACAGTTTATTCTTACAGGCTTTGGATTTGAAATCAGGATCTGGGTAAATCTGCAGCAATGTGAATAAAACGGAAGATCACCTTACATGAAGATAAAAAGTCTGGTCTGTTCACGAGTCCTGAATTCAAGACCCAGCCCTGAAATACATACTATTTATATATATTGTAAACATAGGATTTATACTTACTTATGGATGTTCAGTCTATACATGTTTGGTGTGGTTGTTCCTTGTATCTTTTGTTTTATTCATTTATTTACCATTGATTTTCCTATGATGAAACCCATTCTGTTTATTACATTGATGACATCCTATCACAGAACATCTAGATTTGTAGAAATGTTCTCCATCATGCCTGACCCCCAGTATTCTCAGAGAAAAGGGAAAAAAGTTTCAAACTCTCCTTTTTACTCCATGATCCACTTGTTGGTAGTGCTGGGATCTGACCTCAGTGCAGAGCAAAACCAATTGGCCCATCAGTCAAGGTGATCATACGAACCAGTGAGCAACTAAGTTGTGTGGCCAATCCCAGAATCTGACATTGATCCCAAGATGGTCCACTATAGTCATAAATTCATAATTTAAACATAGGATCTATAATGATAAATATGTGTGGACAGCATCTTGTGTTCAGTGCAATTATCCTCCTTATTTTGTCTCTATTTCATGGAGGTATTGTGTATTTTAATAAGTTTGGTGACAGGTATAACTGTGCTGACATGGATAACAACTTGTTCCCATGGTTATAGGGTTGTCTATGCATTCTCCATCGTATTAGAGACCCAGGACTTTTACAGGAGAGGATAAAAGGCACAACGACTGGCTTCTGACATCAGGATGAATCTTTTGTCAGTGCTGGGATTTGAGCTCAGGTCTGGGTAACTCTGTTGCACTGTGGGGGAAGGGGAAGCTTACCATCTTTGAAGACTAGAATGTCAGGCCTGATGCAGGGCATGATTTGAAGCCCCAGCACTGGACAAAATAGCAAGTCCACCTTTTTAAAATATAGGATTTCTCTTTAACTACAGATGTGGTATGCATCTTGCATTCAGTGTACTTATTCTTTCTATTTTGTGTCTTATTCATGGATGTATTGTGTATTTTATTGCATATGGTGACAGAAATAACTGTGCTGACATGTATGACAACCTATTCCCATGGCTAAGAGTTGCCTATATAGCATTCTCCATCCTCAATTAGACCTGGGACATTCCCAGGAGAGGAAAACATGTG
This sequence comes from Dipodomys spectabilis, assembly GCF_019054845.1. Taxonomy (NCBI): domain Eukaryota; kingdom Metazoa; phylum Chordata; class Mammalia; order Rodentia; family Heteromyidae; genus Dipodomys; species Dipodomys spectabilis. The sequence goes on along the minus strand of NW_024871131.1, from coordinate 1,589,518 downwards.
CCACCATAAGCTTCTGACATCAGAATGAATCTTTTGGTAGTGCAGGAATTTGAACTCAAAGCCTAGCAGGCCCAATTGGTGAATGGGTCATGGTGAGCACACCAGGCTGTGAGCCACTAAGGAACTAGGCCATTCCTGGGACCTGAGATGGAGCCCTGGTGAGGGCCAATATAGTCATAAACTCATAATTAAATAGAGGATCTATATTTCCAAACATGAGTGGGAGGCATCTTGCCTTTGTTGTAGTCTTTCTCTTTGTTTTGTGTCTTGTTCATTGATGTATTGTGTATTTCCTTGAGTATAGGATGACAGATATAACTGTGGTGAACTGGATGACAACCTATTCCCATGAGTATAGAGTTGCGTATACATTCTCCTTCCTAGCTGAGACCCAGAACTTGCACAGTACAGGAAAACAGGTGCAATGACTGGCTTCTCACATCAGGGTGAATTTTTGTCAGTGCTATGATTCAAACTTGGGGCCTAGGAGGCCCAACTGCCCAATGGGTCCACATGATTACACTCGACTGTGAGCCACTAAGGAGCTGGGCCATTCCCAGGAACTGAGATCGAGCCCCAGGAAGGCCAAAATAGTCCTCAATGATCATTAAAACCTGGGATGTATACTCACATCTGTGTGTGGACTGCATCGTGCATTGAGTGTAGTTATTCTCTTTATTTTGTATGCTATTCATGGGTGTATTATGTATTTTCTTGTTTATATGATGACAGGTATAATTGGGCTGACATGGATAACTTATTCCCATGACTACAGGGTGGCCCATGCATTCTTCACCCTTGCTGAGATCCAGGACTTGCACAGGAAAGAAAACAGGTGCAACGATTGACTTCTGACATCAAGATGAATCTTTTGGCAGGGCGGGGAATCTGAACTCGAGACCTAGCAGGACCAAGTGGTAAATGGGTCCACATGAGCACACCAGCGAGCACACCAGCCTTTGAGCCACGAAGGAGGTAAGCCATTCCAAGGACCTACGAATGAGCCCCTGCCCACAAGGGGAGAGCGGGGAGCACAACAGTCATCCATTCATATAAGGTGAAGGTAGTATGCAAATAAGTACACATTTGTATAGAATAGGAGAGTGGTAACCTGTGGTGGAATCCAATCTATGTGACTACCGATTCTTGCATCTTTCCTGATGCCTCCATTTCATGACTGTGATGATTATTGTCATGCTTCATCAACTGTTCTATACAAATAATCGATACCCCATGAGTCTTGCCTATCATTTCCTACTTACATCATGCACAAATTACTCATTCACGGATGAGTTCGATCACATTCCATGACTCATCCCAGGTTCACAAACGAGTATCTCAGGATCTCCCGCAGTTCCCTCCTCATAGGGGGGCTGAATTCAAACCTCAGGCCTGGAAAAGATCCTCCTTATATACTTTATTTTTTGGTCCACTTTTGGGCCTGAACTCTGGGCCTGGGCGCTGTCCCTCAGCTCTGCACATCAAGGCTAGTGCTCTACCACTTGAGACACAGCGGCATTGCCGGCTTTTTTTTCTGCTTATGTGGTGCTGAGGAATCAGGCCCAGGGCCTCATGCATGCAAGGCAAGAGCTCTACCATTGTGCCACATTCCCAGCCCTCCTTATATATATTTTCAAAGTGATTTATACTTCCGTACAGATGTTCAGTCCATATTGTATTTGGTGTGGTTATTTATTTTATTTCTTGTTTCATTCATTTATTTATAATTTATTTTATTGACTCTGATGACACCTATACAATTTATTACATTGTTCACATCCTATCACATAACATCCAGATGTTAGATGTCTTCTTCATCATGCCTGGCAGTCCAAGGATCTGAACTTAGTGCCTAGGAGGCCCAATTCATGATTGAGTGAGTTTGAGCATGGTAGCCTCTAGCCAATGAAGATGTCAGGTGGTTCCCAGGCTCTGAAATCGACCCACAGGTTTGGCCAAAAGCAGTACATGGATAGGCAGACGGAGGTATACAAATAAATATATATTGGTAAAGAGTTCCATGGCCGTCTATCTATGATAGAAGGACACCTACTATGTTCCTACCAACTCTTAGGTATTTATTATATGACCATTGAAGGAATATTATTCTTTTCACACATAATAAACTACTAATGAAGATCAACCAGCACTCTAGGATTATTGCATACAATATTAGAGTAGGCCACTGCATAAACTACTCTTTAAATCGGTATTCCTATGCATAGAAATGAGTCTCTTGTGATCTCCTGTTATTGGTGTCAGGACTAGGCTTTGAACACAGGGCCTATGTTGATAGGTTGGCCTATGGCTTCACTGATGGCCCACAAGCCACCAGCAATGGCAGGTCAGGTCCACTTTGCAGCTTTGTCATTCAGACCCAGGATGGTCACTGTGCAAAGAAAAAATAATAATAATAAAATCCAAGCTCTCTGCAGCTCACCATTTTGGTGCTTTCCAACTTTGTTTTCTTCCTGAAAGGCCTCTGGCCCAAGGATCTCATGATCAGCTATGGGTCCAATGAGTGCACCCCAGCCAAGTGAGATCGAAGCTGAAGCAGAGTTTCCACGACCTGAGTTTAAGTCCCATGCTTGGCCAAAAAAATGGAAAACAAGAACATATAAAAAATTAACTATTTAACTAAATTTTAAAAAATGAAGCTCCCTGGTTTGGAATTTTTGCCAGTTTTCTTTCCTAGCCTGGGATTTGAACTCAGGGTCTTGGTAAATCTGTAGCAATGTGAGCCAAGAGTTGCCATTCCTTGAGTTCAAACCCCGTGCCAACCAAAAATGAAAAACTAAGTCTCTGACCTAGGCAGGGGGAGGTAGTTGTGGAGATGGGAGGGAAGGGATGGTAGGGGGAAAACACAATAGGAGTAAATGCTCAATAGGAAATGTACTCATTACCTTGCTCCTGGAACTGTAACCCCTCTGTAGAACATTTTTACAATAAAAAACAACAAAAAAAGACACAATGTAGTTTTCAGAGAAGCACTTTGCAGGTAAGGGAAGGATGTTTGAATAGCTGTACAAAACTCTACACTGCTTTTTTTAAGTTCAGTATGGAACTGAATAAACATAACTGCTTCCATTAAAAAAATTAAGTCACTGTCGTGGAACAGGAGCCAGTATTTCTGCCATTGCAAGTTTTTGAGCTCACCGTCCAGGTACCTCTTTTGCATCATGGGTGAGTGCGTAGCTCACTGTCCTTGAGGGAAAGAAATTCAGGATAGAGTTCTAGAGTTCCCAGGACCTGAATGAAAGCCCTGCAAAGGAAGAAATATTTCTATACATGTTTAATACATAATATATACTTATATATGCATGTTAATTTCATATTATGATTTTTATTATTGATTTTGTATTTTGTTTTTCTTTGATTAATTTTTGATATTGTATTTAGTATTATTATACACGTAATATTTTATTTTGCACAGCTATTATAAAATTATACACAATAATTTAGGGCATTGACTCATTTTAATTAACATTTTATTAAGTGTTGAAACATGATACATAATTAAGTGCAGCATTTGTCACAGTCTTCACATGTTTACAGTCTCTCCCAAGTATGAGCTTTGAGCTCAAGCCCCAAGACTGGCAAAAAAATTGAGCCTGGTGAGACATATTATACTGGAACTCAGAGGAGGGACGAGGTTATAGGTAAGACAGAGGGTAGAGGGCAGGTGCTCGTGGCTCACCCCTGTAATCTACTCAGGAGTATGAGATCTGAAGATCCTAATTGCAAGCAGGAAAGTCAATATGAGAATTTTTTTCCAATTAAACACCCAAAAAGTTACATGTACAGCTGTGGTTCAAGTAGTACACTGCTAGCCTGGAGGATAGGATAGCATCCAGGCCCTGAATTCAAACCCCTGGACAGGCATACACACACACACACACACACACACACACACACACACACACACACACACACACACCAATATAGAGCTTTTGCCAGTCGGCCTGCACAAGTTCCATCTCTAGCAACTCAATATTAAAAAAAAAAAAAAAAAGATGGAGAAGGGAAGAAATGACTTGCTCCAGGAAGTGATATATCCAGTGCCAAAATTCCACAGTAGTTCTAATATGTTGGTACAAGACAGACAGCCTCAGGCAGAAGGTATAGCATGGGCAAAGGTCCTGAGGTGTGCGGTAGAGCACGTGGTGTGCGTGGTATGAAGGTTCTATGGCTTCAGAAAAGTCTGGCAGGAAATTCAAGGCTGGGTCAAAGTTGACTTGAGTCACAGGGCAGAGGGTGAGGTCCCAGAATGGCGCCCAGGGGGAAGATTTGCTTGGCTTTTCACCAGGGACCCAAAGTCATTTCCTGTGGCTGGAAACCTGTTTTCACAGCTCCTGATCTTCAGGCCTTCTTTGCTTGGAGGAGTCAGGGCAAACGCAGGGAAGAACTCTTATTTTAGAAAAGCTTCTAGCCCAATGCCATGAGTGGCTCAACCCCTGTAAATCCTAACTACTCAGGAGACTGAGATAGAGATCGAGGGTCAAGCCAGCTCAGTAGAATAAAGTTAGACTCTTCTTGCTGATTAACTACCAAAATCCAGAAATGGAGCTGTGGCCCAAGTGTTAAATTGGTAACCATGAAGGAAAAAGTTTAGAGACCGGAGCCCAGACCCTGAGTTCAAGCCCCAATACTAGCATAGGAAAATTAAAGAAAAGATTTCAGGAGCTCCTAGTACACTGTGGTGTAAGGCCAGATCATCCAGGCACAAGTGGCTCATGCCTGTCCACCTAGCGCCTCAGGAGGCTGAGATGTGAGGATCACATTTTAAGGCCAGCCGAGGCAGGAAAGTCTTGGAGACTTTGATCTCCAAGGACCCTACAGAACACCGGAAGTTTCTCTGTGGCTCACGTGGTAAGATGAAGAGCTGGGGGACAGTGCCCAGGCCCAGAGTTCAAGCCCCTTGACCAATACTTGGCCTGCTTGCACCTTACACTGTAGCTCTAGGCAGAGTACTTTCCAGTGGGCCTCTGAGGGTCTCCTAATGTCTAGGTGTCCTACAATTCTTGGTAGCAGCCTTTTTGGGGGCCATTACCTACACAACAGGCCACAGTACCAGAGAAGTATCGAGCCTTGGGGCATGAAGATCATCAGAATGGCATCTGTCATGGGTGCAATGTGGATAGGAGTAGTAAATCACTGTGTCAGACCACGGTTTGGAGCCAGGGGGGCAGGAGCATAAGATGTTACAACAGATAATGCCCAGTTACACGAGTATCACAAGAGAGCAAATTTGTCAGTCAGACCTTGGGCAGGTGTTGAGTTGGGCTCATGAAAGTTTTGTAGGCTCAGGAATCCACAGCCAACTGGCTGCTGCTTGTAGCAGTAGCTATCCCAGGAGTCTGAGGGCTCGGTGCCCTCCTTTCCTCTCCAGTGCTTGGGGAAAGGGGGTAGATGAAGGTCTGCAATCATGAGCCGACTACCAAGGAGCAACCTTAGTGTATCTCCCTTGATCCAGTAGCCCCATGTTGAGATCGAGGTGCAGATACCATGGAACTTACTGCCATGGCCCAAACCCCTCAGCCCAAGAAGGACTTAGGGAGAAACAACATGATCTGGCTTGAGAGTTTACTGTGACTATGACTCAGGACTGCTCCACAGTTGTAGCTCAGCTCATCCAGGTCAAAACTATTGCCCCAGAACATTGAGGTACTGGCTATACCAGTCTCTAATCCCCCAGTTCCCTGACCCTTGAATCTAAAGTATATGCCTCTGTATTCTGGGCATCCGGAAATGTCTAGAAGGACCTGAGAGGCCCAGCTGGGGCCAGAAGATAGATTTGCCTACGATAAGGTATTGACATTTCCTAGACATCAAACAATACATCCAAGCCTTGACCTCACCTCTCATGTAGCCCCAGATTATCCTTGTTAGGGGAGCCTTCAATTAGCTATCAAGGTCGAGTTGGCAAGATCCACTGGCAACCACCCTTCTCCCACACCACTACCAGCCTGCTGGGAGTTGAACATGCAGCCAGGGGTCCAGCTGAGAAAAGGACAGGACACAGCATGACTGACCCTGACCCCCCAGAGGCAGGAAAGAACATATGCCAGCCGGCCCTGAGGACCCAGAATCCCCTGGATGAGGACAAAGATATGGACAGCCAGACTTGGGTCCCAAGGAAAAGCTGGAAAATGCAGGTCTCTGGCAATTTAGGACTCATTGTAGACCATGATAGGGGACTAAAGACAAGGTTGTTATTAAGGAAGGACACCATCCAAGGTCAGGAAGAGGCAGACAAGCACCCAGGAAGTGGGCAGAGAATGATGAGGGAAAAATACACACACACACACACACACACACACACACACACACACACACACACATGGGTAGCCCAAGGCCTCAGCAGTCCCTGAGCAACTGAACATCACAACCTCCGAGAAGATGGCACTACCATCCTCAGACTGAATGTTGACAAACTCTGAGCCTCTCACACATCTGGAATGGCTCATAAAACAATATGGCATTTCCTACTGTACACACCGCTATGAAGAAAACTCAGCCACATTATTTTTGGTCGTCTGTCATGGGGTTTGAACTTTGGGCCTGCGTGCCATCCCTCAGCTCTACACCTGAAGTTGTCCACTCTACCACTGGAGCCATAGGACCACTTCCAGTTTTCTGGTGCTTCACTTGAGTTAAAGTCTCACAGACTTTCCTACCCAAGCTGGCTTTGAACCGTGATCCTCAGATCTCAGCCTCCTGAGTATCTAGGATGACAGTTGTGAGACTCTGGCAGTGCCTGGTTTCAGCCACGTTCTTACAACCAGGGGAAATCCAACTTGTCAGGCCATAAAGCACATGCAACCCTTCACTTTCAGACTTTGACACCAGTACGCAAAGCCATTCTTCCTTGGTTTGAGAGAATATAATCGACACTACCCTCCAACCCTGCTCTCATTTGCCCACTACCTGCCTATGATAGGCCACAACTTCTGGAGTTCTTGGTAAGACAACTCCCAGCCTGCTATAACTTCACAGTCGGGCAAACTTGGGGAGTTCGTAGAAATGGCTGTACACTGAGGCCAGAACCTGGTGTCCCAACCACAGCAACCCCACTCCTTCACCATCTCTGGCAAGCAAGGGGTGTGTTTCTTACTTGTTTTTTTTTTTTTGGATGAGGGGATTGAACTTAGGGCTTGGGTACTGTCCCTGATGATGAATTTTGCTGAAGGCCAGTGCTCTTCCACTTGAGCCATGGTACCACTTCCTGTTGGAGACTGGAGATGAGACTCTCATTAGACTTTACTTCTTGTGCTGGGAAACAAGACCCTCTGGATCTCAGCCTCCCATGTAGCCAGGATGACAGGCGTGAGCCATCAGCGCATGGCTTATGGTGTCTCATTCTTTACAATTTCCAACCAGTCCTTCTCTAGACACTACCACCTAGACCCTCCTCTACCTCCCTCAGAGACAGCAAAGGGAAGCTCAGAATCTGGGGAGGGCCATGGGCATTAAAGGGCCCTCTTCACATCACTACCCATTTCTAAGCTCCCATCCACATCCTCTGGGTGGCCTGGTTGTCTGGATCCACTAGGACTTCTTAGGCCTGCCCTTTATCCCCCCGCCTCACCAACCGATACCTGAGAATTTCTGGGGCCAGCTGCTCCATGTCCCATTGGAAGACATTGGGAGGGACATTGGAAGACATGGGGATCAGGGGTGCCCAGGGCAGAAAGAGTGTCCAGATCCCCTCTGTCAAAGAAGGAGACACAAAGCATGGATGGATCTACTAAGTGCTACAGGGCACACCATCCACCTGTCACCCAGGTCCCTTGGAGGGAAGTTTTATGTTGACAGTTCTGGGGCTTGAACTCAGGGTACAGGCGCTGTCCCTGAGCTTCTTTTGCTTGATGTGAGCACTCTTCCACCTGATCCACAGTACCACTTCTGGCTTTTTCTGTGTATGTGTCACATAGGAATGGAATCCAGGGTTTCCTGTGTGCTAGGTGAGCCCACTACTGCTAAGACAAATTCCCAACATTGGATATTCTTCTTCTATGACCCCTTGGGCCTGTCTCGGGACAGTCTTACACATCTTTACGGAGTATCTAACCAGCAGCCTTGGCTGGAAAAGAACACGATCTGCTATGTTGTCCTTTATCTATGGCATCTTTTCTCTCTGTGCTTCCTGTTACATCCTCCTTGTTAAGCAAGACCCCCCTTTCAAGTGCTGCCTCTAAGAAGGCCACTCCAATCACCCTGGCAGAGGGGGATCTTCTCCGCTCTGTAGGCTGCTGTCCTTGTCATGGTCTGCCTCCAGCTAGTGTGGCTCAGAGTCCACGAAGGCGAAGGCCTGGCTTTCACCACCCAATTTCTGAAGGCTCTGATACACTACCGCAGGAACCAGTGTGGTATCAAACTCTGTGAGAGGGCACCTGAGCCCCAGGGAGTCTGTGGGCAACAAATGGGGCCATATCTTGTGTGCGTTTGAACTGAGGATCTAGGAGCTGTCTCTCTCTGAGTTTTCATGATCAAGGCTGCTACTCTACTACTTGAGCCACAGCTTCACGTCTGGATTTTTGGTGGTTCCATGCAGAGAAGATTTTTATCGGCTTTCCAGCTTATGGCTGGTTTCGAACTGTGATCCTCAGATCTCTGCCTACCAAGGAACCAGGATGTCAAGTGTGAGCCTGAGCCAGACTGGCTCCAGAACTTTTCCTTTGAGCTTATTTTTATCTCGTGTCAGCTAGCAAGCCCTAGTTAAAATAGTCATTTATAGGGGATCAAGTTACTCTCCTAGTTCAGTTAACCCAAGGAGATAAAGTATCTTTGGAAAAGGCTTGTCAGTGTTGGTCTAGGTGAGAGAGAGAGAGAAAGAGAGAGAGAGAGAGAGAGAGAGAGAGAGAGAGAGAGAGAGAGAGAGAGAGAGAGAGAGAGAGTGTATGTATGAATTTCAGGGATACCTACCCCCATCACTCTAGAGCTTCTTTCACCCAGTGGTGAGTACCTCCAGGATCCCCACCCCAAGAAAGGCAGATAGGGGAGGGTACTTAAGGTCACATCAAGTGGAATGATCTGAATTCTATCCTGTAACTGAAGACAGAAGAGATAATAGAGAGAAGGAGATGTTTAGAGGAACATCAAGGGAAGCCCTTTACCGTTGGATACAAGTACCTGAGAGAAGAATGTATCCATCCTTTTTGGTAGTAAGATAACAAGTGCCCACTATTCATTCATTTTATTTTTTGTAAGTCCCAGGTCTTGGATTCAGGGACTCGTTGTCATCCCTGAGCTTCTTTTACTTAAGGCTGAGGCTCTATCAATTGAGCCACAGCACAGCTGTTTTCAGGGGGGGAAGAAGGTAGTTTATGGGAGATGAGAATCTCACAGACTCTCCTGCCTAGGCTGGCTCTGAGTCATGACCATCAGAACTCAGCCTCCCAAATAGCCAGGATGACAGGCGAGAGCCACTGTCACCTTACCACCACGATCCCCTAGGGCAAGTGCTGGGCTACCTGAAATGCATCCTCCTTTTTGTGAGTGGGAAGCAGACCTGGGTGGGTTTGATACTTCAACAGCCTACCTACCTTTGAGCATTGTTCTGTCTCAGTCTGATGCCGGCTTCCTCCTTATCCACAGCAATGACTTTGCGCTGTCACAGAACAAATGTCCCCCAGGAGGTGTTGGATCTAGGGTCTTTCCTCTGCACACTGCTCCCTCTCCCTGAAACGACACACTGCACCAACGTGAAGGAGACATAGAGTGAATTCTGTTTCTTATAATCAGGGTCTAGCCAGATAGGTGGCAGTGAGGGTCAGAGGCTCGGGATAGTGCTGTGCAGTTGGACAATGCGATGCCTCCTCATCCACTTTCCTTTAACTGTCTTAGCATAGGGTAGTGGGGAAGGACTCACCAGACAGACTGACAATGAGTAACCATCACGGTCTACCCGGGCACAGAGGGGTTTACCAAAGGGATCTAGTTCCACAGTCCAGGCAAGAATGATCCTGACACACAGACTACCTCCAGAATGAGAGGGTCACCTTGGGTCCCAGCCACATGGAGACACTGAGCCATCTCCTCCAGCACACATTCAAAAAGTTACTGAGACAGAGACAGAGAGAAACAGAGAGAGAGAGAGACAGAGACAGAGAGACAGACACGGACAGTCAGACATACATACAGACAGACAAACACACACACACACACACACACACACACACACACACACACACAGGATAGCCCAAGGTTTCAGCAGTCCCTGAGAACAGAAACGTGAACTCCCTCAATTAGGATCAGATCCCACCCCCTAGAAGGTGGCAGTACCGACATCAGACTCACTGTAGACAAAACATTGAGACTCACACATATCTGGAATGTCTCATAAACCAGCATGGCATTTCCTATCATACACACTGCTATGTGGAAAACGTAGTCACTTCTTTTTGTTGTTGGTCAAAGGGTTTGAACTCTGGGCCAAGGTGCTGTCCCTCAGCAATTCATCTGAATGTGAGCACTCTCCCACTTGAGCCAAAGCAACACTTCCTGTTCTCTAGTGGTCTATCATCATGTCTCACAGACTATTCTGCCCATGCTGACTTGTAACCACGGTCCTCAAATCTCAGCCTTCTGAGTAGCTAGAATGAGAGTTGTGAGCCACTGGTGGCTTCCGGTTTCAGCCACATTCATATACACAGAGGAAACCCATCTCGTCAGGCCACAAACATTTTGCAACCCTTCACTTCAGATTTTGATACCCAGCATCCAAATCTATATTTCAATGGAGGATATAAAGACAAAACAATCTCACACGTGCACTCCTTCGCCCACTCTCTGCCTGTTAAAGGACACGTCCTCTTGAAGCTGTGGCTTCAAACTGGGACAAACTTGAGGAGTTCTTACATTTGTCTGTACAGTGAGGCCAGCAATTGGTCTCCCAAACACAGCAACCTCCCCAAACCCCGACACCACCACCATTATTTAAAGGCAAAGATGTCTTACTCTCTTTCTTTTTTATGTTGTGAGGCTTAAACTCTGGGCCTGGGTGCTGTCCCTGAGGACTTCAGCTTAAGACAAGCACTCATTTCTTGAGCCACAGCACCGCTTCTGGTTTTCTGGCAATTCCTTTTATGTAAGAGTCTCAGGGTCTTTCCTAACCAGGATGGCTTTGACCCTTGATCCTCAGATCTCACCTCCTTAGTACCTAGGATAACAGCCATGAGCTGATGGCACCCAGTCAAAGAAACTTTTCCATTCCTGTCATCCTCTCCCCTCAGGAGACTGAAATCTGAGGACTGCAGTTGGATGCCACTTAGCAGCAAAGCCCGTGAGAACACTTTATCTCCAATTAAACACCCAAAAAAGCTGGAAGTGGAGCTGTGATTCAAATGGTAGAGTGCTATCATGGAGCATAAAAGGTAAGATCCATGCCCTAGTTTCCAGCATTTGCTAGCATAGGCCCAACCGAGAAAGGAAAACAGGTGGGCATATGGGAGCTCAAAGTTAACACATAATACTCAGGACTCCCAGAACAGACCCCATCCAGCTCTGATTCTCTAGATTCTATGTACTACATCATGGCAGACTTAGATGGGACTGACCATGCACCAAGTTGGGACATTCAAGTACCATCTCATACTGAAGATCCCCTGACCTTATCGAAGACTCAGGATCTCTCACTGTCCTGCCTCAGCACTGGGCAGTGAGGTAAGGTCTAGTTATCCAATCACATGATATGGGAACTAAACGGTTTCCTGGTCAAGGGATGGTAACTGGGGAGCTATAGGTCCCTCTTGGGGAGGTGAAAAGGGCTGCTCTATCCCAGAAATGTTCCTATGTTGTGAGTATTATCAAAGAAACAACCCTGCTCAGAGCCCAGTGCCTCTGGTTTTCCACCCAGCCTCTACCCAGATCTGCCACACCTTCAGCTTGCTCTCTCTGAATCCCAGATCTAACATCTACAATAAAGACTGAGCCAGACAAGAGACCCACTTCCTGCCCTCATTCCCAGGCTGTCCTGTGGCAGTGGCATGCTTACCTCAGTCTTTGGTGGAGGAAAGAACACCGGGGGTGGTATCGTCAGATTGAGCCCTGGAAATTCCTAGTCCCTAAGGATGTACTGCACAGGCATCCTGCAGTGAACGGCAGCCAGGTTGTCAATGATGAACCCAAGGTGCCCAGACTTTTATTAGCAGTGTGGCTGGATCAACGCCTGGTAGTCTATGTTGCCAGGTGAGGTCATGTCTCCAATGTCCTGACACACGTGACCTAGGATCATTCTTCCTCTTCAAATTCCTACTTATCCTTTGACCACCCCCCCTTGAAACTCTCTCACTCCAATACCTTCCTAGCCCTTGGAAACTGTCTTCTTATCTGGCCAGAAAATAAACTTGATGTGCCTGGTGATAATTGAAACTTGGTGACCCACCCTGTGCCCTAGGTTCAACTCAAGGCTGGTTCCCTCTATAGTCGGTGAACACACAGCTCCTGAATGGCATGACGTTGCTGAGGGGTCAGTGGCTTGGTCCTACATACTGGCTTTGGTCTCAGAAACTGTCCCCACAGAGATTGTGAATTATTGGCTCCCTTGATCCAGGGACTCCAAACCAAGGCGTGCGTGTTCTCCATTCTTCCTTCCTTTCCTTTTTTTCTCCCTCTGTCATTCCCTCCTCTCTCTCTCTCTTTACTTTCTTCATGTCAGTCCTGGGCCTTGTACTCAGATCCTAGGTGCTGTCCCACAGCCTTTTTTTCAAGGCTACCAGTCTATGTCTTGAGCCACACATCCACTTCTGGCATTTGTTTTTGGTAGTTAATTGAAGACAAGAGTCTTACAGGCTTTCCTGCCTGGGCCAAAAGCCTCAATCCTCTGATCTCAGCCTCCTAAATAGCTACGATGACAGGCTTGAAGCACTGGCACCCACATCAATCCAAGGTTTCTACATGGGCTGTGGAACCAGTCCTGGAACTTTTCATTGTCTATGACCCCCCAGAGCCTGGTGCACACTGTAATGGTTTGTTGGATACATAAATGAACATCTGTCTATGAAAATATTACAGAAAATTCCCATCTGATTCAGGTAAGAATACTGTGTGGGGGATGGGAAATGAAGCTTTATGAAGCTCTCCCACAGTTCTCCTTCCTCTGTCTTACCCCCTCCTGGTGCCACCACACTTAACTGTTTTGGCTCTGAGGGTGTGAACCACTATGTACTTGCTACATTCCAGGGCCTCTGGGATGCCTATCTTCTCAAAGATCTCTGTCCAGCAGCTGACCAGCTCTGTGGCACTCAATTCCCCATGTACATGTGAATGAGGCTGCTGTCAGCTGAGGGCCTGGCTCAAGGGGCCTCCTGTCCTCCCCCTGGGGCCAGCCAGGATCATCCATCACATCTGCCCCTAGGTTTCATGTTGCAGAGGAAGGATCCTTGAGGCAGCCTGGGTTCTCTAAATCTCCCAGAGTCTAGTACAGGTGCTGAGAATCATCTCTGCTCATAACTGGCAGGCTGGGGATGGAGAGGTCACAATCTCTGCTCCCCACAATGTCCTCAAGTGGGGTGGTCACCCTAGGTAGATTCAACAGCTGCCAGAGAAAGGCAGTTAAGGCACAACCTTCAAAGCAGGAGACAATCTGGCTTGGGAACTCTCCTGTGCCACTTTGAACATCATTGTTTGCCGGCTGAAATCATCCATCTAATTTGATCCATAATCCCAGGCATTAGTGGAAATTGCCAGCTTATATTTAAAAATCCTGGAAAATGTCCCAATCAAACTTAAAGGGTTCCAAAGTCAGTGGTCCCCTTTTCCTTCCAGACAGTGTATAGCAGGTTACAGAAACTGGCATTCAGCGAGCCCTAGCTAACTGCCACCTCCTGATACCTAGCGGGCTCCAGTAGGGGGAATGGATTTGCCTACCACTGCCCAGCTGGAAACAGCCCAGGTGGGACACAGATTAGATTCTGCAGGACTTCAGGGAGGATTGACACTGGGCACTGGCCCACGAGGGTATCATCACCACCAGTGGGTGCCCGCAGCCCTGTGCACCGATGCCCACAGAGTCCGTTAATGCCCGAGATATGGTTCCACTCTCATCCACTGTCATGGTGAACCATCTGCTATGTCACATTGTCCGCCAGTCTCCAAAACCTCATAGCTACACAGCCCCTGCCCTATCCTTTCCCTCATCTTGTTCCCTAATTATGTTGGGCAGACACATTCCAAACCCTTGAATTACCTCCAACTAAACACACAAGAGCAGAGTGTCTGGCTGGAAGAGTGTGGCTGTGATCTCATTTGCCTCACCAAACTTCTGTCTGGGGATATAAAAACAGGGGTCCACTCCAGTCCAGGGTTCACACCGTTCTTCTAGGGGAGGCCCACTCAGGCCCAGCAGCTACTGTGGGTGACAGAATAGGGGGAAGAGAGAGGTGGAAAGGGGAAGAAAATAATGTCTACTGAAATCTTTCATAAAGGAGCCATGAAACTGTGAAGGAGAAAACAAAAATTGTGACTGGGCTTGTACTTGGTATTGAAGAAAGAACAACAACAAATACAGACACGGAGAGAGAAATAAAATGCTTTTGCTGTTTTTAGACATGGTGACTTAAATATATTTTCATTGTTCTCATCTCTCTGCTCTCCCAACACAGACACAGACACAGACACACAGACACACACACACAGACACACATACACACACACACACACACACACACACACACACACACACACACACCTCCAGAATGGTGACAGATGACTCTTCCATGCAGCACCTGCAATTTGCCAACTGATCACTCACCTGAGGACAGTCAGGCTGAACAAGAGAAAGATTCTCTCTCTCTCTTTCTCTCTCTCTCTCTCTCTCTCTCTCTCCCTCTCTCTCTCTGTCTCTCACACACACGCACACAAACACACACACACACATACACAAAAACACTTACACACAGACTCAGAGTAGTACCTCTCCTAAGTTTGTTGATTCCTCATCTGGGACAAGGTATTAGCTGGAGCACGTGGGTTCCCATTCTCCGTTCCCTTGTCAGAACCAAGGGCTCCAACACAAGGAGAGTACCACTCTAATGACACACCACGACTCCGCCTCTCCCCTTCTCCAGGGCCAGACCCTTCCCCTTGGGAACAACCAGCCTTAACTCCCCATTCACTAAAACCCTAGGCCAGGACACTGTGTGAAGGAATCCCAAGACTGGTGACTCCTCAGAGCCAGGACTGAAACAAGCTGGCAGAGCTGGGAAATGTGATCACCCATTGAGTACTGTTGACAGCTGGGGTGGGGGGATAGGCCGGGTATATGTGTGTTTGAGGGTGTGTGTTCCTCCCACATATTCACCTACTATCTGACCCCCAGTGCCCTCACCTCCCTAGTGGGCTTTTCTGGGACCCTCCTCAGATGAAAGGGTGACTGAGCACAGACAAGAAGGGCTCACACAGCAAGGGAGGCCTATCTTCTGCATCCAACACCCCCCATTCCCAGACAAAAGGAAAAGACCCAATAAGGAAGGGGCACAGGTGCTGTTCAGCACCTCTGACTAAAGCCACCATGTTCCCACCAGGGAGAGGATGAGTGCAGATGTGGGACTGTGTGGCTCCCACTGCTCCAGCCAAGGGCTCAGTGGTGAACCCTTCTCACCCATTCTTGCATCTCCATTTCTAGGGATACTGGCCACTAGGGATGGGGGTGAGTTCCCAGAGTCAACACCCACTCCCCCACCCCCCACTCCTGGGGCGCATTTGTGGCAGAGTCAGGACTGGCCTGCCTGGTGCTGGGAGGCATGGTTGGGACACAAGAGAGGAGGCGAGATTTGCAGGGGGGGGAGTGGGAGTGGTAGGGGGAGGTCTCAAGGTGCTGACCTGTGGGTGGCCACTCACTTGAGCTGCTGGGAGAATCTGTAGGCTATGGTTCTGTGTGCAGCGTGCACTGATGCCAGTGGCATGGTGGATGCTTGGGCCCAGAGCAGAGGACCAGGGACCGGTACCAGGTCAGGGACTTAAACCCACTGTGGGCACACCACCACTGGATGACTCCAAGAGGCGCCGCAGGTCTGAGCCAGCGGAGATGTAAAGCTGCAGGGAGCGCAGGAGATGGGGCAGGGGCAGGGGCTGGTGGATGGCTGGGCTTAGGATGCCCCTGCTGCAGCTGAGCCCCCAGTGCAGGAGCCTAGGACTCAGGACATACCTAGCCTCTGAGCCTCCCTGGGGTGGTGTGAGGGATGTGCCTTATGTGCTGGCTTTGTGTGCTCTGTGATCCTGGCCCAGACGCATGCTCCTAAAGCAGCAGAGGCATGGAGGCCGCCATCCCTCTTGCATGTGCCTGCTCTTCTCTCTGCTCTCTCTCTGGCCCCCTTCTCTCCTGGGCTGCCCCACCCCTGCTGCGCAAGTGCTCCAGCCCCTGAGTAGCCCTGGCTGCAGCAGATATGTGCCCCCTCAGCCACGCCCTGTACTCCCCTGGGTCATGCCTCCTCCCCCCTCAGGCACATCCCCATCCCTGGCTTTGTGCTTTCCTGACTCTGCCTTAAGGCTACCAGGCCATGGAAGAAGCAGCCTCACCTCAGGTCAGGGCTTCCCCCCAACCCCAGCAGCTGCCCAGGTGCAGGGGATCGAATCTCCTCTCAGCCCAACCACTGGGGGACTCTTCTCCATCCACCCCACACACCAAGCAGTTGCACGGTATGCCTCCATGTTTGTGTGTGTGTGTGTGTGTGTGTGTGTATGTGTGTGTGTGTTTGTTGGAGATACCTATAACTACCTCTCAAGGACTCAGAACAATTTTAAAAAATAGCACAAATAACCCTGTGTAATGGACTCAGCACAATGAGCCTTTTGAAGGACTCAGCACATAGCAACCTTTGGGATACTCATGGTAATCTAATGACTAATAAGATAAGACATGCCATTTTGACATCACTAAACTTACATATCATAGTATTATGACATCATATGTCATAGTGACATTATAGACATATTGTGCCTATTCTGTGATTTCATTCTATTTCAAGTGAGCAATATTGTGGATATCAGAAATCTGTTATGACCTCAAAGCCATTGTGACATGAAAATCCCTTTGTGACATCACAGTGCCATTCTGATAGTAACCTTTTGTGACATCACAAACTGGTCCTGTCCATTGTGACCTCATCACCAATGTGACATCACAAAGCCATTGTGATATCACATTGCTGGTGTGACATTACAATCACGTTGAGACCTCCCAAACACATTATGACATCTTTAGCACCTTTGAAAAAAAACATGGCCTTTGTGACATGACAGTCCCTTTGTGTATCCATATCCCCATTGTGAAATGTCAATTGAGATCAGATATGACAAAGAAATATCACAAAGGATTTACAATATAATCATCGGTGGGACATCACATTGTCATTATGACAATATCAGCTCATTATGACATCACAAATCTGTAATGACATCATACCACTATGACATCACCTTGTCATTGTGATATCATATATACATTGTGAATGCCTATTATGTGATTTCATTATATTTGAAATGTGGCATGTGGGTTCATATCAAAAACACATTTTGACTTCATAATCATTGTGACATCACAATTCCTTTGGGATGTAACATTGAAATTGTGATATCTTTAAGCAACTGTGACAACTCAAACATGTCTGGTCCTCAAAGGTTTTGTTACATGTTGCCACTGTGTTATGTTAGGCCCATTTATAGCTCAATCTATTTTCGACCACATATTATTTCAGGAAAGACATGAAATATTAGAAATATACTTTGACATCATGAGCATAGTGACATCACATTGCTAGATGTAATGACCATTGTGTCATATTGTCACATCACAAATCTGTTCTCACTTCATCACATTTGTGCCAACAAATGCTTTGGAATCCTCACAAGCCCATTCTAAATTTATATACTCATTGTGAGTTAATGACAATTGAGGTCTGGAATGCCATTTTCACATCACAAGTCTACTGCGACATCACAAAACAATTTTGAACTCATCACTATTTTGGCATCACCAATTAATTAGAATTTGACATCATATTGCAATTGTGACATTACTATACCATCATGCTTTCACAAACCTATTATGACCTAATCACATCTTAGAAAATGCATGGCCTTTGGGACATCAAGCTCCTTCTGTGACCTTGTATCATTGTGAAGTTGTAGTAATTCAAATTTGAAATAATATGTGATATTACAAACTAGTTTTGACATCATTAACCCATTTTTATATCATTAACACTTTGACAACCAAAACCTGTTAGGAACTTTAGCACTTTTGACAAAAAACATGGCGTTTGTGTCATCACAGTTCATTTTTGCATGTCATGGTGACTTCATTCTCATGTCCTCACTGCAAATTAATAGCAATTAAGATCTGACATACCATTGTTACATCACAAACCATTTGTGATATCATCACTAGTGTGATATCAATCATTATGACACCATCAGCATATTGTGACATCAACAAGCTACAGTGACCTCATAGCATTATGACATTGCATTGCCATTTTGCTGTCTTAGACACATTGTGAATGTATATCCTGTGATTTCATTCTATTTAAAATGTGGCATGTCAGTTGATATCAAAAACACATTGTGACCTCATAACCATTGCAACATTATAAACCCTGTGTGACATTATAACTGGTATAACATCACATTGTTGTTATGACATCTTTAGTTTATGGTGACATCACAAAATGGCAATGACATTATAACATTTGCCATTATGTCATTGTGATATCATAGGTCACATTATGAATGCCTAATCTGTGATTTCATTGTATTTGAAATGTGGCAGGTGGGTTGATATCAGAAACTCATTGTGATGTCACAACCATTGTCACATCAAATCCGTTTGTGACATCAATTTGGCAATGTGACATCACAATGGCAATGTGATGGAACTAAGGCATTGTGATATCAAAATGGTCATGAACACACAATAGGTTTCTGATATCCACTGACATGCCACATTAGAAATAGAATCAATAACATAATAGGCAAACACGTGTCTATGACATCAGAATAACAATGTGATGTTGCAATGCTATGATGTCATTGTAGTTTTACATGTCAAAATGAACTGATGGTGTCATAATGGCAACATGATGTCACAATTATGATGTCAGAAAGGATTTGTTATGTTTCCTTTGTATGTCTGATGTCAGTTGTCATTAGTTCCCCATGAGGTTATGGATACAAAAAAAGTTCTGTGATGTCACAGAGGCCATGTGTGTTTTCAAAGGTGGTTATAAGTCATAATAGTTTTGGAATGGCACAATGTGATCCATAATGTAGAAATGGAAATGAAATGTCCCATTGGGTTTTTGATGTCACAGTGGTGATGAGGTCACAATGGCTTTGTGATGTCACAGTTTGTTTGTGATATCAGAATGATATATCCAATTTCAATTACTCATAATTCAATATGAGGATACCAGCTGATAGAAGAAGCTTCATAGTGTGAGGTCATACTATGTGAAAACTCAATGGGACAGTGATTTCACAATGACAATGTGATGTCTCAACATCATGTTATAATAATATTTTGATGTCACAATTGGTGATGCCATACTGATGAGGAGGTTATAACTTAGTCATAACTTGTGTGATATGCTGCCATTAGGATATTTTAGGCTTTTAGTAAGCTTATAATCTGTTTTGAAACTCATAATTCAGGTATGACATATGATATCAGAAATTGACTCTGACATCATGAACATTGTGACATCATGAACATTGTGACATCACATTGATAGACATCAAGACAATGGTGGCACATTATTAACTCACAAATCTGTTAGGACTTCATCATATTTGTGAAACACATGACTTTAGAAACAACACAGTCCCTTTGTGAACTCATATCTTCATTGTGAATTAATGACATTTGAGATCTGGCATGCCATTGTGACATTTCCAACCAATTGTGACAGCACAAACCTATTATAGTAGAAACACATTGTGATCTAATAGCCATTGTGATAGCACAATCCCTTTGTGACCCCACATTTCCATAGTGATAACACTAACCCACTGTGAAATTCCAATCCTCTCAAACATAATCCAGGTATGAAATGTGATACTGAAATCCAGTGTGACATCTAGATTATGGTGATATCACACTGATAGATGTTATCAGCATTTTGTCACATTCTGACAACACATACCTGTTAGGACTTCATCACTTTTGTGAAAGTGCATGCCTTTGGAGACATCAGAGTCCCTTTGTTAGCTTATGTACTCATTGTGAGTTAATGACAATTGAGATCACGTGTCATTTTGGTATCACCAACCCATTGTGACATCACACAATGAAATTGGACATGTGATTATGATTTTATCATAATCACATTTGATTTCATCACCAATGTGTCATCACAAAACCATTGTGAGCTTTCATTGCTATTTGACATCACTATCACATTATGATATCGCAAACCTATTAGGACCTCTTAGCACCTTTGAAAAAACACATGCCCTTTGTGACAACACAGTCCCTTTGTGGAACTATACACTCATTATGAACTGACAATTGATATCAGATATGCCAATTTAACATCATGAACCCTTTTTGACATCACCAGAGTGACATACCATTGTCATTATGACAGCATCAACTACTTTTGACATGACAAAACTACAATGACAATATAGCATTATGAGATCACATTGTCATTGTGATGTTATAAAAAAATTGTGAATGCCTGTTTTTAATATTTCTTTTGTCGCTCGTGGGACATGAACTCTGGGCTTGGGTGCTGTCCTTGCTCTTCAGCAGTAGGCGAGCGCTCTATAGCTTGAGCCACAGAGCCACTTCCGGTTTTCTAATGGTTTTTATTGGGAACAAGATTCTCATAGACTTTCCAGCCTGAGCTGGCTTTGAACCGCGATCCTCAGATCTCAGCCTCTGGAGTAGCCAGGATTACAGGTGTGAGCCACCGGCGCCCAGCTTTTTCATTCTATTTCAAATTTGACATGTGTGTTTATATCAGAAACGTAATGTGACCTCATAACCATTGTAACATCATAAATCAGCAGTGACATCAAATTGTCATTATGACACTATCAGCTCATTGTGACATAACCAAACGACAGTGGCATCATAGCATTATAAATCACAGTGACATTGTTACATCATAGACTTAACAGTGTGAAGTCCTATTCTGTGAATTCATTCTATTTCAGAAACCCATTTTGACCATATAACCACTGTGATATCACAATCCTTTGTGACATCACATTGCCATTGTGATATCATTAACCTGCTGTGCCATCACAAACCAGTCCTGTCCTTATTAGTTGTGTGACATACTGCCATTGCCATACATTAGGCCCTTTGTGAGCTCATAATCTGTTATCAATCTCATATTTCTGGTATGACATGTGATATCAGAAATCCCCTGTGACATCAAACTGCCAGATGTCATGATCATTATATCACATTATGACCTCAGAAGCCTGTTAGAATGGCATCACATTTGTAACAAAACATGCTTTGGAGACATTACAGTCCCTTTTTGAACTCATATATTCACTGCCAATTAATGACAGTTGAGATCTCTCATGCCACTCTGACATCGTGAACCCATTGTGACATCACAAACTTACATTGACCACATCACGAGAATGGCATCAACAACTAATTGTTGTATCAAATCATTATTTTGACATGATATTTTGGTATTGCTGTTGTGGTATCACTCTCCCATTGTGTTTTTACAAACCTGTCATGGCCTCATCAGATCTTAGAAAATTCATGGCCTTTGAGATTTCAAGCTCTTTCTTTGGACTCATGTACATATGACCTCTAAGGCAAGGAGACAAACCATTGATTCACATTTAAAATAATAAACCAGGGAGGATTGGGGGGGGGAGGGTGGAGGTAGAGAAGGGATGTGAAGGGTAAACAAAGGAGGAGGCTGCAATGCTTGATAAGAAATGTACGCATTATCCTGCCCATGTAATTGTAACCCCTCTGTACAGTATGTTCACAAAAAAAATAAAATTAAATTAAAAAAAAATAAAATAATAAACCATTTTTCAATAGAAAGGGGACTGTGATTACCTTATCCTGGACTGGATACCCAGTTTCAAGAGCAGCCTTGACCACCAAACCTCAGACCTCCAATGGCAGCCCCACCCTTTCTTAATTGTTCTGCAAACCACCAACCACTAAATTATGATCTCCAAAGTTGCAAACCTCAATGGGCAAGGCTTTTTTCTTTTCCATTCTTCCCTCCTTCTCTACAGACCTGTCATTCCTTCCTGGTCTTTCCCTTTTTCCCTTCCACCACTTCCTTCTTCTCTTCAGGCCTCTCCACTTTCCACAGGCCTGCCCTACTCTTCCCCAGTGACCACTTGCCAACCGTCTGCTCTCCCTCAGCTTGCTTTCTTCTCAGGTTTTTCCTTTCCTGCTGTCTTACCACTTTCTTTCATCTGGGTCGGGTATCTCCCATTTTTTATCTCCCCGTAGAATGCTCTGAAAATGAAACTTATATATAGGTTGTACCCCTCCCCCCTCCAACGGATCTCAAGCCTAACAGTTTTCAACCATCACTCCCAAAACTGCCCAATGCTCAATCACTTCTTGACAGCTCACCGTGTAAGGCTTGACACCTCCACCTTTGGCGGCATTCCCCACACTCTCTGGTGGGCCACGCCAAGAATTTACAATGAATATCGGCTCCCACAGATAATTCTGGCCCCACTGATTATTATAGTATCCTCATAGTGAATTAGAAGAAATTGAATTGTATATGTCATTGTTATATTACCAACTTGATGAGAAATCATTAACTCTTTGTGACCTCATCACCTCGGAGACATCACAAACTCATTGTGTTATCACATTGCCATTGTACCAACATATCACATTTTGAAATCCCAAAACTATTATGACCGCAGAAGCTTTGAAAGAAAGCATGGCCTTTGTGACATGACAGGCCTTTTGTGTACTCATATCCTCATGTTGAGCTAATGACAATTGAGATCAGGCATGCCATTTTAACATCGCAAAACCTTTGTGACATCATCACCAGTGTAACATCACATTGTCATTATGATAACATCAGCCCATCATGACATCATAAAACAACAATGACATCAAATCACATGTAATTGTGATATCACAGATACATTGGAATGCCTATTCTGTGATTTCATTCTATTTCAAATGTTGCAGGAGGGTTGATATCAGAAATACATTGTGACCACATAAGCATTATAATATGACAATACCTTGATGACACCACATTGCCATTATGATATCACTAACCCACTGTGACATCGCAAAACCCTCTTATCCTCATAAATTTTTTGACATGCTGCCAGTGTGATCTCTTTGGCCTCTCTAAGTTCATAAATTGTTTAACTAATAATACTTCAGGCATGACATGTGATATCAAAAATCAACTGTGATATCGTGACCACTGTAATATCACACTGCCAGATGTCATGACCACTGAGTCACATGAGGACATCAAAAACATGTTAAGACACATTACCCTTGTGCCAACATGTGCCTTTGGATACATCATTATCCCTTGTGAACTTATATTTTCATTGTCAATTATTCATTGTCAATTAGAGATCTGGCATGAGATTGTGACATCACCATCCCATTGTGAAATCACAAACCTATGTGAACTCATCACCTGTATGGAATCACCATTTGTGACTTCAAAACAATACTATCTCGTGTAATGGTTGCATCACATTGCCAATGGGATATCTCTGTCTCATTGCATTTTCACCAGCCTATTATGTCCTCATAATATTTTACAAAATTCGTGACCTTTCTGACTTCTAGCTCCTTACGTGAACTCGTATCTTCAATGTGATCTAGTAGAATGAAATTGGACATGTAATGGTGATATTACACATTCATTGTGACATCACTATCCATGTGTGACCTTATCACCATTTGACATCACAAACCCATTGTGACATCATATTGCTACAGTGATATCATGATCACCTTGTGACATCCTAAACCTGTTGTGACCACTTAGCACCTTTGAAAAGCACATGGTGTTTGTGATATCATGGTCCCTTTGGGTAACCATGTCGTCATTGTGAACAAAGACAGCTGACATCAGACATGCCAGTGTACCATTACAAACCCTTTGTGACATCATCTCCAGAATGAACTCACATTGTTGTTATAACACCATCAGCCCATTGTTACATCCCAAAATGACAATGACATCATGGCCTTATGACATCACATCAAGAACAATGTGATTACCTATTCTGTGATTTCATTCTATCACAAGTGTGGGATATAGGTTAATTTCAGAAACCCATTGTGACCACATCATCATTGTGACATTACAATCAATTTGTGAACTCATATTGACATTGTGATATCATTAATGCAATGTAACAACACAAACCTGTCTTGTCCTCATACATTTTGTAACAAGTGACTACCTTCCAATGAGCTGGATGCCAAGAGCTAAATTCAGTCTCAACCATGAACCCTCAGACCTCCAAAGAGCAGTTCAACCATTTGTTAACTGGTCTGCAAACAACCAACCCCCAAAATAATGACCTCCAAAGCTCCACACTTCAAAGGACAAGGCTTTTTTCCTTTGTCTTCATTCTCCTTTTCTACAGATCTGTCCTAACTTTCAGGTCTTTTCATTTTTTCCTTCCACCATTCCATTCTTCTCTTCAGGCTGCTCTACTCTTGACAGGCCTGCCCTGCCTTGTCCAGGTGGCCAATTGCTGTCCTTCACTTCCTGCTTTCTCTCAATTTCCTCTCCTCCAAGGTCTTTGCCCTCCAGCAGTCTCATCACTTCTTTCCATCCAGGCCTTTAACTTTTTTCTCTCCACTTCTCTTGCTCTGAAAATGCAGCTTATATACAGACTGTACCCTTCACCAACTGCAATATGTTTCTTGCCTTCCAGTTTTCAATTATCACTTACCAAATGTCCATGCCCAATCACTTCTTGGCAGCTGACCATGTGGGGCTTGACATCCTATCTCCTTCAGCAGCATGTCCTGCCCCCTACATTGTCATGCACCCCCCCTCTCCATTTGTTCAGGCTAGGAGGACATGATGAATGTCTGTTCCCATGGATTATAGCGGCACTTCTGGTGTCCTCATGGTGAACTAGTAGCAATTGAAATTAGACAAATAATTGTGATATTACAAACTCATGACATATCTAACCCATTGTGACCTCATCACCACTGTGACATCACAAATCCATTGTGACTTCACATTGTTGTTTTTGATGCCAGGATCACATTGTGACATTCCAAATCTATTATAACCTCTTATAACATTTGAAAAATACATATCTTTGTGATATCAGAGTCCCTTTGTGTACCCAAAGCCCCACTGTGAAATATTGACAATTGAGAATCAGACATGACAGTTTGTGAGATTATCATAATTGTGACATCACATTATCATTTTTATACCATCTACTCATTGTGAAATCACAAAACTAAAATGATATGATAGAATTATAACTTCACATTTTTATGGTGACATCATAGACACATTATGAATGCCTTTTCTGTGATTTCATTCTATTTCAAATGTGGCATGTAGGTTGATATCATAAGCAAATCAGGAACTCATAACCATTGTGACATCACAATCCCTTTGTATATCATGTTGCCATTGTGATATTACTAACCCGCTGTGATATCACAAACCTATCCTCTCGTCATAACTTTTGTGACATGCTGCAATTCTGATACCTTAGGCCTTTTTGTCCTCCATGTGTCAAATTCTGACATCACAAACCTTTTTGGATTTCAATATATGTGTGACAACACATATTTTTGGAGAAACCACAGTCCCTTTGTGAACTCATATACTCATTGTAAGTTAAGACAAATGAGAATCATCATGTCTTTGTGACATGCCTAACACATCACCAATATTTTGTGACCTCACCACCAATGTGGAATCATCAATGAACTGTGACACCAAAACAGTATATTGACATGATGTAATGAGTTGACATTGTCATGGTGATATCACTGTGCCATTCTATATTCACAAACCTAAAATGAACTCCTAACATTTTAAAAAATTCATGTCCATTAGTACTTCCAGCTCATTCTGTGAATTTGTGTGCACATTGTGAAATAGTAACAATTGAAAATAGACTTGTGTTTGAAATATTACAAAATCATGATGACATCAAAAGCCCATTGTAACCTCATCACAACTGTGTATCATAAAGCTATCATGACCCTTAAGTACCTTTGTAAACACACATGGTATATGTGACATCATAGTCCCTTTGTGTACCCTTATCCTTATTGTGAACACATGACAATTGAATTAATATATGCCATTGTAACATCACAAACCCTTTGTGACCCCATCACCAGTGTGACAACACATATTCATTATTACACAATTATCTCCTTGCAACATCAACAATTTAAAATGACCTCATAGGATTATAGTTATTGTCATTGTGATGTCATAAACATATTGTAAATGCCTATTCTCTTATTTCATTCTATTTCAAATGTGGCATGTGGGTTGATGTCAGAATAAATATATGGTATCACAATCACTTTGTGAAATCACAGTGCCATGGTGATATCACTAACACACTGTGACATCAAAAACCTGCCCTCTCCTCATAAGTCTTGTGATGTGCAGCAATTGTGATGTCTTAGGCCAGTTATGAGCTCGTAATTTGTTTTCAAACTTATAATATTTCAGTTATGATATATGATATCAGAAATCCACTGTGACATGACCATTGTGACCATTGTGACATCACACTGACAGACATCATAAACATTGTGTCACACTGTGAATCACATTCCTCTTAGGACTTCATAACATTTGTGAAAACACATGACTTTGGAGATAACACAGTCTGTTGTGAACTCATATTCTCTGTGATTTCATGACAAATGAGATCCATTATGCCATTTGGATATCACAAACCAATTGTGACATCATAGACCCCTTACCGTATGGAATCACCAATTAATTGTGACATCAAAACCTTTTCTGATGGCACAATGTGACACGATGATCATGACATCTGTCAGTGTGATGTCACAATGGTCATGATGTCACAGTTGATTTCTGTTATCTCAAGTCGTACATGAAATATGAGGTTGAAAACAAATTATGAGGGCAAAAAGGTCTAAGACATCACAATGTCAGCAGGTCACAAAAGTTATGAGGACAGGAGAAGTTTGTGATGTCACATTGTTAGTGATATCACAATGGTACTGTGATTTCACAAAGTGATTATGATGTCAAAATAGTTTGTAGGCACAAAAATGCATTTCTGATAACAACTCTCATGCCACATTTGAAATACAATGAAATCACAGAATAGGCATTCACAATGTGTCTATGACATCACAATGAGAATTGTTGTCATAATGTGATTCTGTCATTGAGTTTGATGATATCGTAATGAGCTGATGCTCTCATAACGAAAATGTGATGTCACACTGTTGAGGATATCACAAACACTTTTTGATGTTATAATGACATGTCTGATCTCAACTGTCAGTTCACAAGAAGGATATGGGTACACAAAGGGACTGTGATGTTGAAAAGGGCATGTGATTTTTCAAAGGAGCTGAGAGGTCATAATAGATTTGAGATGTCACAATAGAATCATGATGTCACAATGACAATGTTGTCACAAGGGGTTTGTTATGTCATGGTAGCAATGATGTCAAAATGGGTTTGTGATGTAATACCACAATCAAATTTCCAATTTCAATTGCTACTAGTTCACAAGGAGGATACTGTAAAAATCAGCAGGGCCTGATAATCTAAAGGGTCCGATAATCAGCATGGGCCCATCACCTGGTCAGCTGGAGAGGACAAAGAATGCCACCAGAGAAGGTTAGGCATCCTGTGGGAGGGACTGTTGAATTAATCACCACTTGTTAAGCTGTTAAGAAGTGATTGGGCTGCGGGCAGTTTGTGATGTGATAGTTGAAAACGGACAGTTAGAGTGGAAAATGGGTACAGACTTTATATAGGCTGCTTGTTCAGAGCAAAAGAAGGTGAGAGAAAAAGGAAAAAGTCCTGGAAGGAAGGAAGTGGTGTGATAGCATAAGGGGAAAGACGTGGGTGGAGAGGAAGTTGAGGGAGTGCAGAAGGTGAAGGATGGCCACTGAGGAGCCTTGCAAAGCAGTTCAGGTCTGTGGAGAGTCCTAAAGAGAAGAAGGAACTGGTAGAAGGGAAAAAGGAAAAAACCTCGAAAGAGGTATAGGTCTGTAGCGATCGAGAGACAAAGAGAAGGGAAAAGAGGCTTTCCCTTTGATGTTTGGAGCTTTGTATATCATAATTTGGGGGGTTGGTAGTTTGAAGAACATTTATCATATAAAACGTGTCTCGATGGATTTTCTTGAACTATAGAGGTCCTTGTTTTGGACCCATCTGGAAGCTATTTGTGGCTTCCTTGGGACGCCATCTGGAACCTACTTGAGAGATAATGTAGAGCTTCCGTGGGAAGCCATCTGGAACGTCATCAAGAGTACAGCTGCGACCTCCTTGACAAGCCATCTGAGACCTATGCTGGAGGTCATCTGGAGGTCATCTGGGGCCTTCTACAGGGGTCATCTTGGACTATCTCCAGAGGTCATCTGGGGCTTCCTCAGGAGGCCACATGAGACCTCTTCAAAAGTAGTCATTGGGGCTTTCTTAAGAGGCAATCTAGGACCACCTCCTGAGGTCATCTGGAGCTTCTTTGGGAGGTCATCTCAGGCTACCCTGATGAGAAATCTATGACTATCTTTGGGCATCATCTGGGACTTCCTTGAGAAGCTATATAGGACCTTCTCTGGATGTCATCTGTCGCTTTCTCAAGAGGGTTATCTGGAACTTCCTCTGGAGTTCATATGTGGCCTCCTTGAGTGGCCATTTGGGAGCTACTTGAAAGGTAATCTCAGCTTCATTATAAAGACATCTGGAAACTCCTTTGGAGGTCATCTGACACTTCCTTGGGAATCCATTTGGAACCTCCATGAGAGGTCATCTAGGACCTCCTAGGGAGGACATATGTGACATCCTCCAGAGGTCATCTGTGGCCTCCTCAAGAGGCAATCTGGGACGTTCTCTCTGTCATCTGGGACCTCCTGTAGAGGTCAACATTGAGAGGTATGGGACATGTGGGTTAAGTGTCTGTGGCTCTTGGTCTTTGTATGTATGCTGATAGTTCTATCTGTGTCCTGTATGCACCTGTTTACTCCTTTTCTCAGGATAGGAGAACAAGGCCTTAAGTTATCATATCCAAAAAATATTCTCCCCCAGGTTTACAGAATCCCTCAGAGGAAGATGCACTGATGTACTTACTCTCTCTCCTATTCTTTGTCATCAGCAACTCTAATAAGTCCTCCCATACCACAAGTGGTTACTTGTAGCAGCCTGAGGTGGTACAATGTGGTTTGTTACCCTTATTACCCTTGAGACAGGAACATGGAGGAGATGGTGGGCAGTACCCCTTTCTAATATATGTTCCCTTTACAAGTAGTGACCTGTATAACTGGAAACAGAAAAATCCATCCTTTTCAGAAAAAAGAAAACAGGGGCTCATTACCTCATTAGAGACTGTAATTTTCACACACAAGCACATCTGGGATGGCTGTCAGCAAATTTTACAGGTGTGTCTCAGCTGGTAGAAAAGGGAGTGCATACTGTTGGTGACTTGACGGTAGTCCTTGGACCAGAGAGTAGCCCCCCTATTGAACCAGACTATTTGGAGCTAGTCTTTCCCCAGACTTACCCAAGCTGAGACTAACAGCAGTCGAGGTATAGAGATGCTTAGCAATTATTTCCAGGTTTAGCTAGCAGGGATACCGCAGTGGCTAGAAAGCCAAGTCTTCAATCTAAGGTGAGTGAGATGGTACTGTTCCACAGTGAGAACCCTAATGCTTTTTCTGGAACTTCTCCCAGATGCCTATAGGACCTAAAGGCTATAGATCTTTAAATCCTGGAGAATCAAAGAGTCCTAAATATGGCCTTTGCTACCCAGTCAGCCACAGATATTAGAAGAAAGCTTGAAAAGTTAAGGTTTTGAGGTAAAGTGGTTGCCCAGTTGGTGTTTGAAAACAGAGACACCCTGAAAAACAAAAAACGAGTCTAAGAAGGGAGTTTGAGTTTTGGTAGGAGCACTAGAATAGGGATCAAGAAACCTTTGGCAAAGACAGTAGAATTCATTTGCTAATGGCAGTTGGGAACCTCTAGTACTAGATCAGTGAGCTTAATGCAAGCAAAATGGACATTAGGAAAAGGAATGTCCAAGGAGGAGAAAGATAGAAAATGACAGGTTACGTAGTCACATTAACCACCTGGAAAATGTAAATGACAGGTTAAGTAATCACAGTAACCACATGGAAAATGTGTTCATAGCTCTGGAGAAACATGCAAAGGACCTCTGAATTCCATTAAGAAGTTATGGCTATAAAAAAGGAGCTGGGGGGCTGGGAGGGTGGCTCAGTGGTAGATTGCTTGCCTTGCATGCATGAGGCCCTGGGTTCAATTCCTCAGCACCACATAAGCAAATAGAAAAAAGCCAGAAGTGGCACTGTGGCTCAAGTGGTAGAGCGTTAGCCTTGAGTTGAAGAGCTGAGGGACAGTGTCCAGGCCAGAGTTCAGGCCCCACGACCGGACCCAAAAGAAAAAGAAAAAGAAAAAGGAGCTGGACCTGATATAAGAATATAATAGTTTGAAGTACATGTCGATTATAAACTTTGAAAAGTGTCACCAGAAATTCAAAGCAACAGAGAAAGAAGGAAAGAGTAGTTAGCAGAGAAGATGGGGAAGTGTGTCATAGAAGATGAGGCCAAGAAAAGAGAACAGGAAAATATCAGGCTCAAGAAAGAGATTTTTTCTCTTCAGAAAGAGTTAAAGGACCACTTGCTTTGATATAGAATACCATGGAAAGGGAAAGAGCATTAGGAAGAAAAACAAAAGAGCTAAACAAACCGTTGAAAGATCTGTCACAAAAATACACTGAAGTGGAAAACTAGAAAGAGAAACTACTAGAGTAAAAGCCCCAAAAGACGGCTGAGATCTTCACCATGAATGTAATGCAGAAGCATCATGTCCCAGTGGAACAAGTGGGGGTGGGAAAAAATACCTCTCACTAGCACCTTTGTGAACTTAAGGGAGGAGCTGAAGAGCAAGCAAAGGTGTTGTGAGAAGGAGCAGCAGTTGGCCAGTCAAGGGAACTCTCCTGTGACCCTGCCAAAACACTTGCAGATTAAGGAGCACATTGAGAAGGATAGTGGGATCATGAAAAAAAGTTTGAGATAAAAGGAGGAGAATAAAATGGAAGAAGTCTCCTAGGTTCAGAGTACTATACAGGAGTTAAAGAAACTAGAGACCCTAAGTTACAGGGAAACATCTGAGCTGATCAGGTAGCTTGGGAGACCACTCTAAAACCAGTTGGTTCTCTAGAACTACTAGTCATCAATATTAAAGGAAGAAGCAAAAACAGTGGTAATAAGTGTGCAAATGTTGACACTGAACTTGTGAAAAATGCATACAGGCTCAAGCTTTCTGTCACTTTACATGTAGACATTTGCAACCTGGTAAATTGCCTGAGGACACTGCCTAAAACTGTTTTGAATACCAGTGGGGCCTCAGCCTGACAATACTTTATAATGTGGTAGGTAATTTCCAACAGGTAAATGCTGAAATGCTGGAACATATGGAAAGAATTCATATGTGAAGAACCTCAGATGGTGAATTTGGGAAAGTGGACTCCACAGAGGTAAAGCCTGGAAAGTATGGCTATTGGTTTCTGTTAGTAATAGTAGACATTTTTTTTCAGGCTGAGCTGAGGCATATAATAATACCTTGATTTTGCTTACCCTTAGCTGTGGGGTCCAAAGATGGCCCTGCATTCATGGTCCAAGTTCTCAATTATTAACTAATGCCCTAAGAATAAATTGGAAATTACAACCCGTTTATAAGCCTCAGAGTTCAAGCACTAGAAAGAATGAATATGACCTTAAAGGAAACGTTAACTAAATTAAATACAGAGACTGGCCATGGGTTAGGTACGCCTCCTCCACATCACTCTGAAATACTTTAGTGTAGAACACTCCCTTGGGTTCCTAAAATTAGGAAGCCTATATTACAGGAAATGCCTAACTACAATCTACAGGCTTTACAACATATTCTTTTATGTACCTATCCTTTGGTAACCAAGGCCCACCGGCCAGATAAGAAAAACTCCACCTGAAATGGTGGGACCAAGAAGGTGATGGAACAGCAGGGAAACACCACAGCTCTCTCCAACCAAATACAGAGTTTGGATTTCAATGCTCTGTTTCTCCAAGTGACCCACCAAAAAAAGGCAATTACTCAGAGCGATAAAGGATGTGCAAAAAGAAAAGGGAAAAACCTACACAGACAGTAAAGTGCGAAGACCCTTCCCCCACCCTTTGCTGGTGATGGGGCTCCACGTTGTGCAGCTTAAGTTATGGGGTTTTGTGCCAAGCTGCTTAACTCTCCCTGTTCTGGACCTTCTGAGGACCACACACCCACAAGCATCCCAAGTCTCCCAGGAGACTCCCAAGAGCTGGGCCAACCCAGAATATACAAACAGAAATCTCAGAAGGCAGAGCTAGAAACAAAGACTCCCCTCACCCTCCCTGGAAGAGCACCTCTGCTTGGCTGATACAAGTTGCCCAGCCCAGTCAGGAGCAGTAGCAGCTGTCAACAGTGGCTAACTACCCTAGACTCTCAGGGTGGCACCTCTGTCCTGCTGTTGTAAATAGCCTAGCCTAACCTGGAACAGCAGCAGCAGCTGGCAGTGGTGGCAACCCACCCAAAATTGGAGCACAATGCCTCTTGGCACTTGCCCAGACCAGCCCAGGGCAGCAGCAGTGGCTGAGGTGGAGACAGCTGCAGTGAACAAGTCCAGACCCGTGGTGGTTTGTGCCTCTCCATACTGGCCTGCATAAGTGGCCCAGCCTAACCCGAGACAGCAGCAGTGGTTAACACCTGACTTTTGGTGGGGTGCCTGGCTTGCATAAGTGGCCCAGCTGATCCTGGGGCAGTGGCAGCAACTGGGGCAGTGGCAGCAGCTGTGGCGGCAGCAGTGGCATCAACAGCAGCAGCAAAAAATTCTGGACCCATAGCGGGGTGTGGCGCCTCTCCATACTGGCTTGCATAAGCAGCCCATGGTGGCAAAGGTGGTGAACAACCCCAGACTTGAGGCAGGGTGTGGTACTGAGCAACCCCAGAAAAGCCTCATGACCTTTCCTACCTGAAAGGTAGGTTTGAACCTGAATACACAGATCTGAGCCTCCTGAGTAGCTAGAATTACAGGTATTCACACCAGTAGGGTTTTCCTCTTGCAACCCCCCCTAACTTTTTCTAAAATAGATCATTTCTTAGTTCATACATGGAATTTAAGCAAATACAAGAGGATCGACATATAATACTTGTATTCTTTCTGAGCATGGTGGAATCTAACTAGTTCTCAATAACAAGGCATATAGTTGAAAAAAACACATGGAAATTAAACACCACTCTGTTGAACAATACATGGATCACAGAATAAATTAAAGAAGAAATTAAAAAGTTCCTACAATTCAGTGAAAATGAAGATATATCACAAAGAAACCAATGGGACACAGCGAAAGCAGTCCTGAGGGGCAGATTTATTGCTCTCAGTGCACACATCAAGAAAACATAGAACAAGTAAACGATCTTATGATGCAACTAAAAATGCTAGAGAAACAAGAAAAAATTGAAACTAAAGTTGCTAGACAGAAAGAGAACCGAAACAAGAGCTGAAATTAATGAGACAGAGACTTATGAAAATTATAAATAAAATTAATTTTTAAAAGCTGTTTAAAAAAAGGTCACTAAAACTGAGGGACCACTGGCAAGAGTAACTAACAAAATAAGAGAGGAGACCCAAATCAATAATATCAGAGATACCACAGGAAAAATTACAACAAACATCCAAGACATCAAAACAATCATAAATAAATAATTCCAGACTCTACTCCCAAAGGAAGGAAAACCTAGCAGAGATGGATGAATTTCTACAGAAATACAAATTGCTACCCTCCCTTTCTTTTTCAGCCATTCTTCTCTACCATGTATGGTGGGGGCAGCAGTTCAGAAAATAAACTTCTTTTCATGCTTGAATACCATGTGGTGTTCTCTTCATGGGCTACTTAATGAAACCTACCTGTGTAATATACCTTACAAATAGTGCCATGACTGGGATGAGGTTTTTGAGTTGAAAATGCTAGAATTTCCTAACCACCCCTTTTCTTCAAACCAAACTGCCTTGAGACACCATGTGAGAATTTTCATCAATACCATTGCTGGCCTTCTCATCCACATCTGCACACCACTTCTCTACTCTGGTGAATGAAACTACTCTCCATGGCTCTCTATTGCTCAGTCTCTGCTCAGATGTGGCACCGTTCCAGAGAGCTCCTACTGCCTTTAGCAGAAAGGATGGTCATCTCTGAAGCGATGAATGCCTGGTTTAGGGGGCTAAGCTATTTCTCTCTATAGGGGTCTGGGGCAAGCCGGGACACTGCTTCTTCCTGGTCAGCTCTCTGTCACTCACCAAACTGACTCTCTAACACATTTAATAGGGTCCTGCGAGTCATGCCTGAGCCGTGAAACCCTGCTGACATGCCTCCTGTGCTTCCTGGATAGCCAGATGACTTAATATTTTTTGCTCTTCTCAGATTTAGACAATTTATGCCACTGCAATGGTACATTGTCAAAAGTCTCTCTACTTTCAGGCTCTCTTTGCTCTCTGCTATTCATGTCCAACTTTCTATATCTCTACAACTTTTTGGATTGTGCCCTGAAGAGTGCAACATGGGCTGGTTCCTGGGGATGCCTCTCAAAGGCTAGCCAAACTAGGCTTGATTTTTTTTTTTTTGTCAGTCGTGGGGTTTGAACTCTGGGCCTGGACGATGTCCCTCAGCTCTTCAGCTCAAAGGGAGCGCTCTAGCACTTGAGCTACAGCACCACTTCTGGTTTTATGGTGGTTTATTGGAGAAAGGAGTCTCACGGTCTCTCCTGCCCGGGCTGGCTTTGAACCGCGATCCTCAGATCTCAGCCTCCTGAGTAGCTAGGATTACAGGCGTAGCCACCAGCGCCCGGCTAGGCTTGATTTTTTGTTCAGGCTTTCTTTACTTTTTTTTCAGAAATTCGCCATCTTGAGTTCGCCATCTTGGCCACATGGTGGGTTAAGGTTTTGGCCCCATCAAACCCTTACACTTCCAAGAAGCTTGCTATTCCTCAATCCATCTATTGTAATATGCATTGCTAACAAGTTGATCTTTCCACAGACATTGGTAACTGAGGCCCAACCATCTGATATGCTTTGTTAGCAAAGATGTCTAAATATTGTCAAAAATTTTGAGTTTTGCCTTTCTTGTTTTGTGTTGTGTAGTCTAGTACAGACTACGTGATTCTAACATATTAGGCATATCTGTGCTAAGACTCTCACATCTAACGAGTTTTGTCATTGCAGAATATTTGGTCAATTCTTGATAAGGACCAGGTAAGCTCTACTTATTATATTTGATCTCCTTGTTGCTTTCATTGTAAATAACAAAGAGCTTTTGTGGAAAAGATTGCAGTGCAAGCCAGCCTGGGCTGAAAAATCACTCAAACTCCACCTCCCAACTAACCTGCAAAGAGCCAGGCTGGAAGTATGGCTCAAGCCTCTTATCTCTAACCAGGAAACACTACAAGTGTTACCATCACTCAAAGTGGTAGAGTGCTAGCCATGAGCAGAAGTGCTAAGGGACAGTGCTCAGGCCGTGAGTTCAAGCCTCCTTGAATACCAACTGGGACTAACCATCCCAGCAATGAGCACCTAGACTCAGCCAGTCTGGGGAACAAAGGAACATGGAGAGGAGTAAGAGTAGATGATATCACATCAGCCACTTTGTGCCTGCCCTATCAAATTTAACCAGAGCCGGGAGGTCAATAGAAGTAAGAAGACTGCCCATCTAATGTCCATACCTGTCTACCATTCAAATGGACAGGAATTTATATTCGTGCCTTTGTTAATTGACTTCTTCTCTATATATAGTCACCAGGTGTCAGAAGAAGGTAGGGACATTTCTACCCACATTTTGAGCCCCAAGTCCTTCCTCTTGCCATTTATTTGCTCTCTAGTATTTTTTTCAGTACCTCAATGTGTCATGAGACTTCTCCAAACTTCTTGATGAGACTTGCCTCCTCCAGACTTTTTTTTTGCATTATTCTTTTTTTTTATTGTGAAAATACTGTACAGAGGGATTACAATTACATGGGCAAGATAGTGAGTACATTTCTTACCAAGCATTGTAGCCTCCTCCTTTGTTTACCCTTCCCATTCCTTCCCAGCTTCCCCCCGCCCCCCCACTGAATCCTCCCCACCCCCCCTCTAAAGTTGTAAAGTTCATTTTCAACATGACAACTTGTACTTCTCATTGTTGCAACGGGTCAAACTGTATCCTTATTTAAACGACTTGTTTTTCCCCTTCCCCTCCACAAATTATACCGACATCAAATACAGTGAAAGCAGGGGTTATACTGTGGGGGAAGGACGTACAAAGCAACAAAGAAATAATCTTATAAATGCTTTAGAAATATATGCATGAAAGACAAAAATCATTTAAATACATATCTTAGGGTTCATTTGCCTAACATCACCTTATCTGACCTTTTCTGCTTGACTCATATATATACTAGATATTGCAAATAAGGGAAACCATGGGACCTATGTTTCTTTGGGCTTGGCTTACTTCACTTAATATAATTTTTTCCAAGTCTTTCCATTTCCTCCCAAATAGGGCAAGGTCATTCTTTCTGATGGAGGCATAGAATTCCATTGTGTATATATACCAAATTTTCCTGATCAATTCATCTACTGAGGGGCATCTATAAAAGACCCCGAATAGCAAAAACGCTCTTCAACGGAAAGAACAATGCTGGAGGAATATCAATACAAAATTTCAAAATCTACTATAAAGCCATAGTAATCAAAACAGCTTGGTATTGGCACAAGAACAGACCTCAGGACCAATGAAATAGAATTGAAACCCCAGAAATGAACCTACAGACCTATAGGCATCTAATCTTTGATAAGGGAGCTAAAAAAATAGAATGGAAGAAAGACAGCCTCTTCAGTAAATGGTGCTGGCAAAACTGGTTAACTACTTGTAGAAAACTAAAGCTAGATCCTTATATATCACCCTGCACCAGAATCAACTCCAAATGGATCAAAGACCTCGAAGTCAAAGCAGACACTCAGAAAATATTACAGGATGGAATAGGAGACACCCTAGGTCTCCTTGGCGCAGGACAAAATTTTCTTAATAGAGACCAGGAAACAACAAATCAAAGAAAGTTTGGACAAATAGGATTGCATGAAGTTGCAGAGCTTCTGCATGGCAAAGGACATAGCTAGCAAGATCAATAGAAAGCCCACAGAGGGGAGAAGATCTTCACTAGCCATACAACGGACAAGGGTCTCATATCTAAAATATACTTGGAACTCAAAAAATTAAATCCCCCAACAACAAATCCTCAAAGAAACAACTGCCCAATATATAAGTGGGCAAATGACTTAAAGGAAAACTTCTCTGAAGAAGAAAGAAGGATGGCCAATAGACACATAAAAGATGGCCAATAGACACATAAAAAATGCAAATCAAAACAATATTGTGATACCACCTCACCCCAGTTAGAATGGCAAAAATCAAGAACTCTAATAACAACAGATGCTGCAGGGGATGTGGACAGAAGGGAACCTTACTTCATTGATGGTGGGAGTGTAAACATGTCTTCCAGACTTTATCTAAGGACTCAATGCCCAAGTGACAGCTGTTGCCTTCTGCCTTCTCCCAGATGGGACCACATATCAGCCTTTTACCCTTACTGTCAATGCCGCTTGCAAACAGGAAGTAGCCAGAAAGAATCTTCACACTTTTTCATAATTATCAAATGGCTGGAATGTAAGTTCTGAACAGCGACACCTCCCTCCCTGTTGGATCAGTTTCCACGCAATATCTGTTACATAGGTAACTGGAAGACCTGGAAGCAATCACCTTCTCCTGCTAAGTAACATCCTAGGCTACCTCTGGTCACATGCCTCCTATCTGACCTTCGGAGTGTTCCAGACCCTGAGGTCACTTCCGGATCCAGTGTGGCCACAATTTCCAGCACCTGGCCACACCTCTTCCTGTCCATGGCCTAGATAAGTCCTGGATCAGAGGTGGGTCAACCCACTTCCTTTTCAGTCATGCCTCTCCACCATGCATGGTGTGGGCAGCCTTTTGGTAAATAAACTTCTTTTCCTGCCTGAAAAAGAAGAAATACAAATTGCCCAAAAAGAACCAAGAAGAAATAAATCAATTACAAATGTTAATAACCTACAATGAGATAGAAGAAGTAATAAGAAATCATATAACAGGAAAAGCCCAGGACCTGATGGATTCTCTACAGAATTCTATAGGCGTTTAAAGAGAAGCTAATACCCATACTCCTCAAGCTCTCCAGAGAAATAGAAACAGAGGAAGTAATCCCAAACTCATTCTATGAAGCCAATATCACATTCATCCCCAAACCAGGCAAAGACCCAACAAAAAAATCTCTTTGATTAAGACAGATACAAAGGTCCTCAATAAGATTGCAGCCAACAGAATCCAGAAACATATAAAAAAATCATACATTATGACCCAGTAGGCTTCATCCCAGAGATGCAGGGATGGTTTAACATATGTAAGTCAATAAATATAATCTATCACATCAACAGATCCAAGGTCAAGAACCACATGATTATCTCCATTGATATGGAAAAGGATTTTGATAAAATTCAGCACTCATTCATGTTAAAAGCTCTGGAAAAAATAGGAATAGAAGGTAAATTACATAAGACAATAAAAGCCTTACATGGCAGATCAAAAGCCAATATTATGCTTAATAGGGAAAACTACAACCAATTCCCCTAAAAACAGGAACAAGGCAAGGATGCCCAGTCTCTCCACTCCTCTTCAATATAGTTCTGGAATTTTTAGCCAGAGCAATAAGGCAAGAAAAATACATTGAAGGGATCCACATAGGAGAGGAAGAATATAAATTCACTCTTTTTGCAGATGGCATTATTTTATAAATTAATGATCCCTAAAGCTCCATCCCCAAACACTTAGAGCTTATAACCCAAATTTGCAAAGTACCAGGATACAAAATTAACCCACAAAAATCAGCCGGCTTTCTGTAAACCAACGAAGTACAAACATAAATGCACATCAAGGAAGCAACCTCATTCACAATAACCTCAAAAAAAAGTATTTAGGAAGTAACCTAATCAAAGATGTAAAGCGTCTATTTCATGAAAACTATAAAAGCCTAAAAAAGGAATCTTAGAGGATACCAGGAAATGGAAAGACTTCCTATGTTCCTGGATAGGCAGAATTAATATGGTGAAAATGGCCATACTGCCAAAATTAATAAACATATTCAATGTAATTCCCATTAAAATTCCAATGACTTACTTTACTGAAATAGAGAAAATAGTCCAAAAGTTCATATGGAACAACAAAAGACCTAGCATAGCCAAAACAATTTTAGGCAAAAGAAAGGATGCAGGAAGGATCATGATACAGGACTTCAAGCTCTACTATAGAGCCATAATAACAAAGACAGCTTGGTACTGGCAAAAAAAGAGACCCAAAAATCAGTGAGACAGGTTAGAGGACCCAGAAATATAGCCGCATATGTACAATCAGTTGATATTTGACAAAGTAGCCAAAGACATACGGTGGAAGAATCATAACCTCTTCAACTAATGGTCCTGGGAAAACTGGCCACATGCAGAAAACTAAAAGTGGACCCTAGCCTATCACCATACACTAACATGAACTCAAAATGGATTAAAGACCCTAACATCAAGCCTGAAACTCTGAAACTATTGCAGGACCGAGTATGAGAGACTTGGACTTATAGGCAAAGGCAGGAACTTACAGAACAGATTCCCAGGGTCACAACAAATTGGAGAATGTCTCGATAAATGGACCAACCTTAAAATAAAGTTTCTGCACAGATAAAAAATAGCAATCAAACTAGAAAGAAAGCCAAATAATTGGGAAAAATATTTACCAGCAATATATCAGACAAGGGTCTAATATCCATTATATATGGTAAACTCAAGAAACTAACCCTTTACAAACCTAACAAACCAATTTTGAAATGGTCAAGAGAGACTTCTCAGAAGAAGAGGAAAAACAGCACAGAAACACATGAGGAAATGTTCATCATCCCTGGCTGTAAAGGAAATCCAAATAAAAACATCTCTGAGATACCACCTTATCCCAGTCAGAATGGCCCACATCCTATATTCAGCCAATGACAAATGTTGGAAGGGATGCAAAGAAAGAGAAGCATTACTACATTGCTGGTGGGAATGT
Organism: Dipodomys spectabilis; assembly: GCF_019054845.1. Classification (NCBI taxonomy): domain Eukaryota; kingdom Metazoa; phylum Chordata; class Mammalia; order Rodentia; family Heteromyidae; genus Dipodomys; species Dipodomys spectabilis. Next base: position 1,549,134 of record NW_024871131.1, on the reverse strand, counting down.
ATACTAATAACAACTACTTGGAAAGAAGTCTAGAGGTACCTCAGAAAGCTAAATAATGACCTGTCCTATGAACTGGCCATACCACTCCTAGGCATGTACTGAGAACAACAGGAACCAGTATACAAAGACACACACACACCTTTATGATTATTGCAGCACTGTTCACAATAGCCAAGATTTGGAAACATCCCAGATGAGCCACTACTGATAAATGGATCCAAAAATTGTGGTACCTATATACAATGGAATACTATTCAGCCATTAGACCGGACAAAATGATGGCATTTGTAGGAAAATGGATGGAACTAGACCAAATTATTTGAGTGAGGTAAGCCAAGAACAAAGAGCCAAATGGCACAGGGTCTACCTGATATGTGGATTCTAAAGCTAAAATGCAAGAAGGTATGACAAAGTAAATAGGACTTGAGAAACAAAGGACAGCCACTCTTTTTGTTGTATCACCCTTAATGACTCCATGTTCTTGACTATGTAGATGGTAGAAATATGTACGCAATGGAAGGAAGCCAGAAGGAGGAACAGAATAACTGGGAAATTGAACAACATACAAGAAAGGGGTCCATCAGCTGCACTGGACATAGAAGAAAAATAACTAAGTAACCCAAACACAGTGATGGGAAGGGAGGAATGAGAGGGAAAGAAGGTGGAGAGAAGGGAATTTTTAGGATTTGGTAAGAAGGAATCAAGGATTTGATTGGACATGAAAACCAGTGGGGGGTATATAAAGCAGAGGGGCCCTAATAATCAGCAGGGCACACTAATCAATGTGGTCCCATGTCCTGGATTGCATGGGACATACCACTAAAGGGCCAGGGTATGTTGTTGGAAGGGGTAGGATGTCATCCTCACATGATGAGCTGAGGAAAAGTGATTGGGGAATGGGCAGTTTGTGAAGTGATGTTTGAAAACTGTCAGGCAGCAGACTCACTGGATTGATGGAGGGATTCAACCTATGTATACGCTGCATGGTCAGAGAAATGGAATTAGAGAAAATCAAGGGAAGGAAGTGGTAAGACAGCAGGAGTGGAAAGACTTGGGAGAGGAGGAATTTGAGGGATAGTAGGAGGAAAAGTATGCCAATTGGCCACAAGGTCAGAGAAGTGTAGGCCTGTGGATAGTGGAGAGGCTTAAAAAGAAAAAGGAAGTGATGGAAGGGAAAGGGAGAAATGAAGGAAGGTCTATGAAGAAGGAGGGAGTAAGGGAAAAGGACAAAGCCTTACCTACTGAAGTTTGGAGATTTGGAGATGATAATTTGGGGAGTTGGTGCTTTGCAGACCAATTAAGTATGTGTGGCTGCCCATTGGAGGTCTCAGATTTGGTGGTTGGGGTTGGCTTGTCACTGAGTGTACATCCCAGGACAAGGTAAATGCAGGTACCTTTCCAGTGTAAACAAAGTTATTTTCAATGTGCCTCATTGGATTGTCTTGTGTTTTATGCATCATAAGTATACACAAATTACCAGCTCCTCTGGGACACAGCAAAAACAATACTACGAGGGAAGTTTACAGCTCTGAATTCCTACATCAACAAATTAGAGAGATGTGAAACCAACAATTTAATAAAACATCTGCACCTGTTTCAAAAAGATCAGCAAAATAAACCCCAATCCAGTAGACAGAAAGAAATAATTAAAATTAAATTAGAATTAAGTAAATTAGAATCCAAAAAGCACCATAAAAAGAATCAACAAAACAAAGAGTTGGTTCTTGAAACAATTAACAAAATTGACAGACCCTTAGCAAATCTTATCAGAAAAAGAAGTAAACAAACCCAAATAAACAAACTCAGAGACAAGAATGGGAACATCACCATCAGAACATTATAATGGAATACTTCTCAAAACTTTATACTAATAAGTTTGAAACCTGGCAGAAATGGACCTTTTCCCATCAAATATCGACATGATGAAATTCAACCAAGATGAGTTAAATCAACTTAACATGCCCATATCAAGCATAGAAATAGAAACAGCAATAAGAGACCTCACATCTCAGAAAAGCCCAGGACCAGATGGATTTACAGCGGAATTCTACAAGGCATTCAAAGCAGGGCTCACACCAATCCTCCTCCAACTATTCAATAAAATTGAAAGAGTAAGTTCACTACCAAATTCATTCTATGATACCAAAATAACCGTTATTCCAAACCAGGCAGGGACTCATCAAAGAAAGAGAACTATGGACCCATTTCTTTGATGAACATGGATGTTAAACACCTCAACAAATTTGGCCAATGGACTTCAACAATTCATCCAAAAAATCATACACACGATGAAACAGGATTTATTTCAGGGATGCAAAGCTGGTTCAATATATGCAAATCATTTAATATAATTCATCATATCAACAAGAGCAATGATGAGAACCACATGGATATATCAATAGATGCAGAAAAAGCATTTCACAAGATCCAACACCCCTTTATGATGAAGAGTCTGGAAAAACTATGAACCAAGAGAACATACCTCAATACAATAAAGGCTGTGTATGACAAACCTACATCCAACATTATAATTAATGGTGAAAAACGAAAGCCATTTCCTCTTAACTCAGGAACGAGAAAAGGATGTTCACTCTCTCCACTTCTCTTCAATTTAGTATTAGAATGCCTACCTACAGTTATAAGACAAGATGCAAACATAAAAGGGATCCAAATAGGGAAAGATGACATAAAACTCTCCCTCTTTGCAGATGACATGGTCTTGTATTTAAAGAATCCCAGAGACTCCACTTCCAAATCACGTTGATTCAAAACTTTGGCAAAAAAGCATAGTATAAAATTAACTCAAAAATCAATGGCTTTTCTGCATGCCAACATTGAGAAGTGTGGCTGAAATTAGGAAAGCAACTGCATTCATAATAGCCCCACAAAAAATAAAATACCTGGGAATTAGCTTAATCAAAGTAGTGAAGGACCTTTATGATGAAAACTTTAAAAACCTGAAAAAGGAAGTCAAAACGGAACTTAGAAATTGGAAAAACCTCCCATGCTCCTGGATCTGAAGGATCAACATCGTGAAAATTGCAATACTTCCCAAGGCTATCTACTAATTCAATGTGATACCTATGAATATTCCAAACTCATTCCTCAAGAAAAGAGAAGAGACAATCCAAAAATTCATATGGAACAATAGAAGACCCCGAAGAGCACAAATGATACTTAACAGAAAGAATAGTGTTGGAGGAATATCACTACCAAATTCCAAGCTCTACTACAAAGCCATAGTAATCAAAACAGCTTGGTATTGGCACAAGAACAGACCTCAGGACCAATGGAATAGAATTGAAAACCCAGAAATGAACCTACAGACCTATAGCCACCTAATCTTCGATAAAGGAGCTAAAAAAATAGAATGGAAGACAGACAGCCTGTTCAGTAAATGGTGCTGGCAAAATTGGTTAATCACTTGTAGAAAACTAAAGCTAGATCCTTATATATCACCCTGCCCCAGAATCAACTCCAAATGGATCAAAGGCCTCACAGTCAAACAAACACCCTGAAAACATTACAGGGTGGAATAGGAGAAACCCTAGGCCTCCTTGGCACAGGCCGAAATTTTCTTAATAGAGACCCAGAAACACAAAAAGTCAAAGACAGGTCGGACAAATGGGATTGCATGAAATTGCTGAGCTTCTGCCTGGCAAAGGACAAAGCTAGCAAGATAAATAGAAAGCCCACAGATTCGGAGTTCTTCACTAGGCATACAACTGACAAGGGTCTTATGTCTAAAATATACCTGAAACTCAAAAAATTAAATCCTCCAGCAACAAATCCTCAAAGAAAGAACTCCCCAATAAATAAGTGGGCTAAAGACTTACAGAGAAACTTCTTTGAAGAGGTAAAAAGAATAGTGAATAGACACACGAAGAAATGCCTAGCCATAAAAGAAATGCAAATCAAAACAGCATTGAGATACCACCTCACCCTAGTTAGAATGGCTATAATCAAGAACTCTAATAACAATAGAAACTGGTGGGGATATTGGTGGGACTGTATACTTGTTCAACCACTTTGGAAAGCAGTATGGAGCTTCCTCAAAAGACTCTACATAGAGTTCCCCAATGACCCAGCACCCCCACTTTTGGACATTTAACCAAGTGATTACAGACAATACCATACTAAAGCTACCAACACAACTATGTTTCTTACAGAATTATTTACCATAGCTAAGATACGGTTCCTACCCAGATGCCCCTAAGTAGATGAATGGATCAAGAAAATGTGGTTTATATACACAATGGAATTCTATGCGTCCATCAGAAAGAATGGCATTGCCCCATTTGTCAGGAAATGGAAAGCCTTGGAAAAAATTATATTAAATGAGGTAATCCAGCCCAAAAAAACATAAGTGCCATGTTTTCCCTTATTTGCAATAACTAGTATATGTCTGAGACAAACAGAAACTGTCAGACAAGTTGATGGTAGGAGAAATGAACCCTAAGATAAGGACTCAAATTGTTTTTTGATTATTTGTTGCTTTTTATGTCCCTCCCCCACGGTATAACCCCTGTTTTCACTGTATTTGATGTTGGTATAATTTGGGGATGGCAAGGGAAAAACAAATTGTTATACAGGTGGACTAATTACCACAATGATATGTACAAGACATTATGTCGAAAAAGGAACTTTACAACTTTGGTGTGGAGGGGATGGTGGGGCGGTAGAAGGGGAGATATGAAGGGATGGGAAGGGGAAACAAAGGAGGAGGCAAAAATGCTTGATAAGAAATGTACTCATTACCTTGTTCATGTAAGTGTAAACCCTCTGTATTTTCCACAATAAAAAATCATAAAATAATAAAGTAAAATTCATGTCAATTTTGTTTTGTCAGTTGTAGGGCTCTAACTCTGTGCCTAGCCACTATCCCTCCTCTCTTCGGCTGAAGGATACCACTGTATCTCTTCAGCTACAATGCCATTTCTAGTTTTCAAGAGATATATTGGAGATAAGAGTCTCACAGATTTTTCTGCCCAAGCTGACTTTGAACCACTATCCTCACATCTCAGAGTTTTGGGTAGCTAGGATTACAGGCATGAGCCAACAAAGCCCAGATCTAAGACAATTTTTTTTTTTTTTTTTCAGGTAAGGGGTAGGTTTATTCAGTAGACCTGCTAGGACCAGGCAAGGTTGGCACTCCACGTGGCTGGGAAAGAGAGAGGAAAGAGCTAGAGCAGAGAGAGAGCAGAGAGAGCTAGAAAAGAAGAGCAAGAGCAAGAGCAAGAGCTAGAAACGAACAGAGAGAGAAAAAGAAGACAATTTTTTAAAAAAGTAAACTTATTGAAACTTCTGGCTTTTTCCAATAAACAATCTTACTTTTTCAACATTAGTTTATAATTATGATTTATTTTTAGATGTAACTGTGAATTTTTTAATCGAATCATATATGAGTTTTACTATTTCTCAGTATCTCACAAAAATCCACAGTTATTGACTTTCCCCAAAGACAATTATTACATACTATATTACTTACTATTATTATTACACTCTTATTACATATAATGTGAAGTGAAAATAGTTTGGAGCATTTCAGATAAATTAGTAGTGGCTATTTTAGAATTATAAATTCACATCTGTGATTTTAAACGAAGGAAAGAAGTTTTTCGAGTTAAAATGAAGTATGAATGTGTAGTGCGTCCTAATTGAAACAAAAATTCTGAATTCATACAGACAAAATTATTTTCTTTCCACTTATGACTTTGCAGTAATACTATTGGAAATAGTGAGGCAAGAGGAGGAAGAATTCAATCTTTTCTTTTTCTTTTTGTCAGTCGTGAGGCTTGAATTCTGGGCTAGAGCCCTGTCCCTGTGCTTTTCAGCTCAAGGCAAGTGCTCTACCGCTTGAGCCTTAGCCGGACTTCTGGTTTTCTAGTGGTTTATTGGAGATAAGAGTCTCAAAGTGTTTCCTGCCCGGTCTGCCTTTGAACCATGATTCTCAGATCTCCGTGATCCTCCTGAGTAGCTAGAATTACAGGCGTGAGCCACCGGTTGCCCGCAAGGAGGAAGAATTCAAGTCATGTCAAACAATATCTCTGTATGAAGACCTGTTTATTCCTAGTTGCCACAAAATTTCAAGTGTCTATCTTAGAATTCTATTTAGAAAAGTTCTGAATCATTGATTCCTTTTGTACTTTCTGTTATAGGAAACAAAATATAGACACAAAACAATTGTAATAAAATGCACACATATGTTGAAGTCACAACTGGAAAAACAACCAACAAAGTAGAATTCCCCCAGGAACAAAAGCATGTTGTACCAGTTTTTTTTAAGCACAAAATCCTCAAATACATGTTAACTTGGCATAGAGCCATAAAGACAACTGTGTCTCAGAAATACAGTTGTGTGAATTTATAATTAAACTCATTTAGATGAAGCTAATATAGCAAATCCCTTGAATGGATCAAATTGTTTAAAACAAATGTGACTCTATGCGGAGTGAGATCTGCACATATTTGAAAGAATAAAGTAACAAAATCATGACATACTTAAAAAATTCAGAAATGTAATGAATAACTTCAATAGTATTCATATTGAAAACTAATTCCTACTGATTTAAGAAGAAGAAATATGCAAATAGTAGAATCTGAGCATTGTAAATGAGTGTGCATAATTTTAAACTACTCCAAATTACACTTTGTAGAAGACTGAATGTGGCTTATCTTAAAGGAAAACATCAACACATGATATGAATGAATTTAAAAATCTCATTAAAAGAGTGAAGTAGTTTCTGGAAAATAACAGTTTAATAAATAGTAGTCAAAATCTAGTACTGACAAAATTGCATATCTATTTATTTAGATCCAAAAAAGACCCAAGTTACTTGTGCAGATTTGAAACTTTGGCAAAGTATCAGTATACATCTGTAATATTATTATGGGTGTTGACTCTGGCAAGGAATTCATTCCCTCTTCGATCTGACAAATGAATATATGAAAGAACTTCTCCAACTAAATATCAAGACCTAACTAAACATATAACCAGAAAAGACTTCATGTAAGCCGTATTGCAACTGGGGTAAAAGAAAAATCAGTCTTACTGATTCTGTATTTATTGTAAATGTTGATTTTTTTCATAAATTATTTCCTTTAGCTTGCATTTTTAAAACATTGTGTTACATGATGTATATCTTAATAACTAATTTTGGATGCTTCATTAAATTTTGTTCTGAGTATAATGTCTCACTTCAGTTCCTAACCCATGAAATGATGTTGATTACAAAAAAAAAATCTAGTAACCACTGTTTGTAATACACAAAATCTCATAAGCATGACACTAGTAAGCATTGGTTAATATTTTGATATCATGGTTTCATGACTGATGAGGCCTATCTACATGACTATCATTGTACCTAGATTCCTCAGCCTGAATTTTGCTACTGTTAAAAAATATTTATACCTTTATTTGTCACCGATCAGAGATTAAATTTGAGTATAAAGCCTAAGGAAAATTATAAAGTAAGAATTTAGCTTTTCTGGATATAAAGTAAACAAAATTCAGCATAGAGAAACTAACTGGTTTGAATTCAACCAATTTCTCCAAAACATTCTAAGCATTTCCTTATGATGTGTATTGTTCTCAAGAAGGGAATGGGTAATGTGAGGAGAGGACTAACCAAGCATTGTCTTCAAATATACATAATTTGGATTACCCTCTACATTTGGATATAAGCATTTCTGATAAAAAAAACTGTTTGAATAATTGATTTTCAGGTCAGGTATAATATATCCTAGTTTCATATACCAAACTACATTCAGAAAATCGTATATACTAATTAACTAAAGAAAGTCCTGGCAGAAAAATGGCATCTCTATACTATGTGATGCCCAATTCTTAGGTATTTCATTATGCCTCTATTTAATGAATGTGATTGTTTAAATGATTCATGAAGTATTAATTAAATTTGATCAGTGTCCTATAATATAATGGTGTATAATTTTATCCTAGAATCATTCAAGAACAGCCCATTCAATCATGACATACATCACATTCCACTGGTATTCAATCGGACAGGAATGAGTTTCTTAGGATCTTCTGCCATTTGGAGATGGCAGGACCAGGATTCCAACTATAGGCTCCAGCTCCCACCACTTAAACCTGAGGATAGGTAACTGTCCAAGAACATCAGCAAAACCAGTGATTAGACTGTCACCAATGGCTCTCAGCAGTCCTCCTTGATACTTACAAGGTTGTGATAGGAGGATCATAGTCAAAGACACCATAGGCAGGAAAGTCCTTGAGACCCCTGTCCACCTTCAGTGCCAACAAAGCCAGAGGTATAGCCATATGGCTCAGTGATTGAGAGCTAGCCTTAAGCAAAAGCAGCTCATGGACTGTGCCCAGATCCTGAGTTCAAGGTTTGGGACTGGCAACAAACGGACATACACAACAATATGTGCAGCCATCCAGCTAAAGCAGGTCACCCTCTTGTCCCCAACTGGATTGGACAAAGTTCCCTGGGAAAGGGGCTGGGGGAGCCGCTGTCATCTTGACTCCACCCATGCTGCCTGCATCACAGGATTCCGGCCACAACCCCATTCTTTCAGGTTTCTTTCTGACCAATGGGATACAAGAATGGTGGCCACACCCACATTCCATGATGCCCAGCATTAGGATTCCCTTTGGTGTTTGACACTACCAACAGCAGTTGAAGGTGGAGGTGGCTGAGTGGTGAGCATGCCACATGAGGCGACTTTGTAGTAGAGTGGAAAATTGATGTCCTAGTCAGACAGTGAGAGAACAGAGGATTTCCCAGAGCCTGGGAATGTGGCCAGCCTATCTTTCCCAATCCCAGCACTCAGATGTCTGAAACAACAGGACTCCGTGAAAGAGCTACAGGCAAGAAACTACTTCCAGAAAACCAGCAAAGGAATCCTCCCATCATACCTGCAACATTCAAGAAAACAAACAACACAAAAAAGGGAGGGATCCCAAGACAAACACCACTGGGGAGCGTGATTCAACAGAGGGTCTGGCCAAAGGTGATGCAGACTGTGGACCTTCCCTGCCTTTGGACACAGTCACAGCCACCAGGGGCCAGAGTATCAAGGATCCTGATACAATCAAGGATCTGCAGAGGTGCTAGTGACACGTGGTGCCCACCCTGGACAGCAGCAAAGAAGAAACCAGACACTCAGAGGCAAGATTTCACCACTGAAGCAGGAGAAAACAGACCTGCAGGATCGACCAGAGAAAGAGAGGGAGAAGATAGCCCAGTTGCATGAAGCACCAGAAACAGAGCTATAGATCCACAAGTCACCCATACAGAGGTTGATTTCAGCAGAAAGAGATTTATAATCTGCACCGGCCCAAGTGAAGCAGGTGGCCAATGACAGATAAATGGAGCATTAAGCTCTTACCAGCCACCTGCAGGCCACAGAGCGGTGTGTGGCAGAGCTGGATATGGTGGCTTCTGTGGTCACTGCTGCACAGAAGGAAACTGAAATGTTCTTTGAAAGGCTGAACGATGTGACCCTTCAGCTTGAGGAAAAGACCAGAAGCTTCGATGACCTGCAGCAAGTGAACACAGAGTTGTAGTAGAAGCTGGAAGTGCTCTGGACACAGAATAGCACCAGAAGAACAGAATCTGCAAGTTCCAACTAGTGCTGATGGGGCATGAGTTACTGAAGGGATTACTGGACAGCCTGAGCTGGATGGTGACCTCAGCAAGTCTGGTGACAGACACATTCACAGAGGACCTAAGCATTGAGAGGAGCCTGAGCATGGAAAGAGGAGACTCAGTGGCTGACTGAGCAGGTGAACCAACTGACAGAGGAGAAGGAGAGAAGGGTGAGGCAGGTGCTGGATTATGAGCTGGGGGAACTGAGAAAGAAGCTGAGAGAGCCATGGCCTCCCGCAGGACCATCTTAGGCAGAGTTGCAGTTGCAGGCCTAGGCCTACTGCACACAAATGGAGTTGAAAAAACTGGAGTAACAACTTCACATCCAGGTCCAGGAAAACCAGAATCTCTTCTCCAGAACACAGAGCAGCAGGAGCAACTGAAGAGACTGGAGGATAAGGCCAAGGATCTGCAGGAGATATCCTAGATCCCACAAAGTGCATGTGTGTGTGTGTGTGTGACCCATTGCCAGAGGAAGAACTGGCCCTGCTGTGGGACACTCTCCAATGTCGAGCGGTGAGAAGGAGGAGCTCACCAGCATCCTGGACTCAGAGCAACAAGTGAAGAAATAACTGCGGGAACACCTAGACCATTCAGAGGAGAAGATAGAGGAATGGAAAGAGGTGGCTGAGAGAGAGAGAGAGAGAGAGAGAGAGAGAGAGAGAGAGAGAGAGAGAGAGAGAGAGAGAGAGAGAGAGAGCCAAGCATCTTGGGAGCTGCAGGAGCAGCAGGAGCAGTCCCTGGCCCAGCTGCAGGTGCTCAGAGCCACCAGTGTACAGCACATTGCCTCCAATGAGCAGCTGAACGCTGAGGCAGACCCAGCTGCTGGAGCTGCTGAAGCAAGTGCAGAGCCTGAACAACTGGGGGGACCAGGTGGTGCCCTCAAAGTGGCAGGACACTCTCAAGTGCCTGGAAGTAACCAGACCATAGGAGGAGCACCTGCAGGCCCAGCTGAGCTTCCTGGCTTTACCTGGGGAAGTGGAAAGTGTGAGCCCTGAGGAAGAAAAGGAGAGGAGGTTACTCCCCCCAACGTGACCATCCCAGAGGATGGAGACATGCCCCAGACCTAGAGGGACGTGGATCTGTGAGCCCTCTCAGAGGCTGAGATCCACAGGGGAAAACTGCTGCAAGAGCAGAAGCCCTGCTGCAGGTGTCCAGCCCACCTGCAACTCAGTGCCAGACAGAGCTGGAGCCACAAGCCCCCTGCTCTGTGAGCTGCCACCATAGCTGGTGTTGGGATGGCAAGTGAGACACGTGGGCATCTGAGAAGAAAATCTGCTTCATCCACGACCTGTCTGATGAGGTATACTTCCATAGTCCTGTGGATGAGCTCCACCATCAATGTAGCCAGCTGTCTGCACACATCCGCACCATCGAGGAGTCCCTCATGGCATGTAAAGAGCAGATGTTTGTCCTGGATGAGCTGTGTCAGGAGAAAGCTGAGCGCGTGTGCTGGCTCTCCCAGGAGAAGATGGAGAAGAAGAGAGAGCTGCAGGAGCTGCTGTGGGTCCTTGCAGGGGAAGGCGTGGACAGTGGGCTCCAGATGCCAGGACAGGCTGACCCCTCTCCCCCACTGCTTCAGATGCCTCAGGCTCTGGGGTGGGTAAAATGAGCGAGGAACAGAAAGGTTTTGAAGAATTGCAACTTCAAGACAGCTTGGAAACTGCCAGAGGAGAGGTCGGGGTTTTAACCCTATGGATGACTCCCCCATGGAGCACAACCTGCAGCAGATGTCCCACATCCAGAGCCGCCTACAGCTTGAGGGCTCAGGCAGGGAGCACTCCCTCCCTTTCTTCTGTAGACTGATGTGGATGATAACTCTCTATGTGACATACTTACTCTCAAAAGCCTCAGCAGCCACCAGAAGTAGGTTGCAGGTGGCCTTCTCTCAGGCCCCGATCTGCCACAAGATGGGGGTAAACTATGGGTCAGGCAGGGCAGAGGCTTCTGGGAAGTGGCCCAAATTCAAGGGACATCTTATGGTCCATTGGTGGCCAGGGAAGAGACCCATGTTATGCTTATCACAAAGAATAAATTGTTTTCAAAGGGAAGAAAAGCCTCCAACAAAGATTTGTTCTTCCAGTCCTGGGGCTTGAGCTCAGGGCCTGGCCACTGTCCCTGAGATCTTTTTGATCAAAGCTGGTGCTCTACCAGTTGAGCCCCACCTCCCCTTCCAACTTTTTCTGTGTGGAATGAAACCCTTTGTGTCAGGCATGCTAGGCTACCAATCTACCACCGAGCAACATTCTCAGCTAGGATGATTCCCCCCATCCCAAACCCATATGGCCATTCCTCAGATAAATAGGAAGTAGGGGCTAGGATGAATATGAAGCACAAGCCTGGTTCACACAGAAATATTCCCCTGCGTCCTCTTGGACCCACTTATTTGTAGTTTCTCTTCTACCATTGAGGGATGAGAGAGGGAGGGGGGAGTCTTTAGAGAGAAGTACCGGGAACAATGGCCCCCTGACCCCACAGCCTACCTCACACAAGTGGTCCTCTAGATTCCAATCTTAGCTGACTCAATGTGGATTCTACACTGTCTCCTCACCTCTTCAATGTCAGGATGAAATAAATGTCGGCTCTGGCCTCAGCCCCCACACAGGGTAGAAGCTCCTAGTCCCATACCGACTTCCATCTCTGACTGCCCCGAGATAGGCCAGACCCACCACTCACCACAATGTTGGTGGCAATGACGTCATGTATGGATTCCAGGAAGATGGTCTGTAGCAAAGAGCAGAAGCAACAGAGTGAGCGGGGCAGAAGAATATGGTGGGGGTGATTGCTCTGAGATCTTCCTCCTTGGAGCCCTCCTGTCAAGCCAGAGCCATGCTAACCAAAGCATGTCCAAGGCCAGAGTGTGAGATGAGATAGAGGAACACAGAACTAAATGAGGTACTGCTTTGTCTTGGAGCACTTGAAAATTCCAATTATATTTGACCCATACCAATCCCAAAGCCAACATGCAATGCCTCTACTTGTTGTTGTTGGCTGTGAGCACTGTCCCTGAGCTCTTTTTCTCAAGGCTGGCACTCTACCACTTGAGGCACAGGGACACTTTTTGTTTTCTGATAATTCATCGAGGATAAGCGGCTCACACACTTTCCTGCCCAGGCTGGCTTGGCACAATAATCCTCCAGATCTCAGCTTCCTGAGTATCTAGGATGACATATATGAGCCACCAGTGCCCAGCATGTGATGCCTTTTGAAGGCATCTTGGCAAGTCTGTATAAGGAGCCCCAAAGGGTCTGGATAGACCACAACCCAATCAAGGAGCTGTGATGGGGGAAGGCTGACTTTCTAACCATACTGTTCCCCAAAATTAAAGATGCCAGGTGGTTTTGTATGCAACAAACACCTAGGCCAACAGCCATGAGGCTTAGTGGGGAAAACGTGGAGAATACTTAAAGATTGCACTGTAGAAATCTCTGATTTTGCATGCATGTGGGGTGTGTGTGTGTGTGTGTGTGTGTGTGTGTGTGTGTGTGTGTGTGTGTGTGTGTGTGAACTCAGGGCCTAGGCTCTATCCCTGAGTTTTCTTGCTCAAGCCTAGTGCTCTTCCACTTGAGCCACAGCCCCACTTGCTTTTTGATGGTTAATTTTATGTAAGAGTCTCAAGGACTTTCCTGTCCAGGGTGGCTTCAAAGCATGACGGGGGCCCCAGGGCAGTAAGAGTAAACATAACTCACAGGTACAATCACTATGGTGGGTGACTCCTGCCTCCTCGTGGCCAGACGTGAGACATGCAGCCCCATGTCATCATCCTCTAGAGTTCAATTGGGGGAAGTGACCAGGGCCAAGCTGACTTTTGCTCACCCTGAGTACTGATGCCAGAGCAGGTCTGTTCCACCCTAGGCCAAGAGAGTTCCAGGAGGCCCGGCTCCCAGAAGCACAAGGAAGGGAGAGATCAGCTCCAAGCTGAGCTAAGAGCCTTTGCCCACAGATACCCCAAGTTGGCCTTCCTAATCACCATAAGACCTGTCAAAGAATAAACAAAAAAAAAAAATATTGGAGCTGTGCCTCCAAGTGCTAGAGCTCTAGATTGAACCAAAGAGCTCAGGGTCAGGGCCCCCAAGCATTGAGTTCAAGACCCTCACCTGATCCTCCCGCAGTTTAGCTAAATATGAACTAGTAGGATTTGTGAAGTGTTTCTGAAGAATGGTGATACTGAAGAAAGCATCCTAATTCTAATGAAAACTGCACTTGTGACATACAGCTATGTGCTGAGTCCTTCACTGGGTCCTGTTTGCTGGGTCCTTCTGACATGGGGGTTTTGTGCAGAGTCCTCAAAACATCCTGTTTGCTGAGTTATCCCAAAGGGTGCTATGTGCTGAATCCCTGAGAAGAATGGGACCTGCTTGTTTTTGGGTACTGTGCTGTGTCCATTACACAGCTACTGTATGCTGAGTCCTTCTAAAGGTGCAGTGTGCTAATTCATCCCAAAGGGTACTGCTATGTGCTGAGTCCTTGAGATGAGATGGATAAGGTGAATTTTTCAAGTGCTATGTGACGAGTCCTTTACACGAGGTGCTCTGTACTGTCCTTCAAATGGTGCTATGTGCTGAGTCCTTTGACAATGTTGTATGTGCTGAGTCCTTCCACAGGGTAATATGTGCTCAGTCCTTCAAAATTGTGCTATGTGCTGTGTTTTTCGAAGGGTGCTGTGCACTATTCTACACAGTGTGCTATGTACCCAGCCTTTCAAAGGGGGCTGTGTGTGGTCTTAACACAGGGTGCTATGTACTGAGTCCCTGAGAAAGAATGGTATGCATTGAGTTTTTCAAAGCATGCCATGCACTTAGTCCATTACCTTGTGGGCTATGGACTCCCTCCTTCAAAGGGTGCTGTGTGCTGAGTACTCTACACAGGGTACTATATGCTGAGTCCTTCAAAGGGAGCTGTGTACTGTGTCCTTTACACTGGGTGTTTTGTGCTGTTTTTGGAAGTGTGCAGTGTGCTGACTCATCTCAAAGGGTATTATGTTCTAAGTCCTTGAGAGGTAGTTATCCCCAACAATCACACACACATAAACAGACACAAACAAACATATACACACAAACATACACACAAGGGTCACCGTGCACCTTTTAGGTGTGTTGAGTGGAGGAGGATGGAGGAGAGTCTCCTCCAGCGGTGGGGCTGAGGGGAGATTTGATACCCAGGGCAGGTACTGGGGTTGGGAGGGAGTGATGAGTTGAGGTGAGGCTACAAGTTCCATGGCCTGGAAGCCTTTGGTCCCAGTCAGGGCTTGGCTTGCAGCCAGGGGTGGGGGCCAGGCCTGAAAGGAAGAGGGGTAAGGGGTCAAGAGAAGGAGGGGTCGGGGCCCAAGGCACACTCCCATGGCACCAGTGGCCAGGGGCATGAATCAGGGGAGGGCAAGGGGGTGGGCATGCCCGGCAGGAGCAACACAGCCCAGGAGAGGAGTGGGGGCAGAGAGAGAGAGCAGAGAGAAGAGCGAGTACACATAAGAGCAGGTGGCTTCATCAGCTGGCGGCCTCGCTGATCATAGTGCAGTTTCTGGTGGGGAGCATAGAGCACATGGAGCTGGCGGGCACATTGCCACAGGTAGCCACGTGGAGGCATGGTGGCCATGGCAGCCCTGAGCCTGAGGTCCCGGCAAGGGGGGCTGAGGTGGGAATGGTGTTGGCTGAAGAAGAGGAGCAGGGGCCACATGCAGCTCTGCCATGTGCCCGCAGATGCCCCTGCCCCTTCCCAGCAGCATTGCATTTCAAACATGGCACTTTCGGCTCTGACCAGCTGCACCTCTCACAGTTGCCCAGAGGAGATGGTGCACCCTGGCCGGCTTGCGGCCCCGAACTGGTCGCCACTGCTGGTCCTAGGACTCTGGACCCATGTGTACCCGGAGCCACCACCTACAGCTCTCCCATTAGTACACATGAGTGGTGGCTCTGAGGGCCCACAGCCTGGAAACACTCTGGCTAACCAACCACTAACCTCGACCTGCACCTCCTGCCTCCCCTTTCTTGTCTCCTCCTCGAGTTCACCCTCCCCCCCCCACAGTCTGCCATGTCCTTGTCACAAATGTGCCCCAGGGATGGGGGGCAGGGGTGTGTGTTGACCTGGGGATCCCACCCCCATTCCTAGTGGCCAGTGTCCCAGGAAACAGGGAGATGCAGGAATGGGTGAGGAGGGGTGCCACAGAGCTTCTGGCCTGGAGCAGTGGGAGCCACACAGCCGCACATCTGCACCCTTCCTCTCTCTCGTAGAAACTGGTGGCTTTAATCAGAGGTGGGGAGCAGCACCTCCACACCTGCCTTCACAAGTCTTTTTCTTTTTGATGGGGGTCATGGGTGTTGGATGCAGAAGATAGGCCCTCCTTGCTGTGTGAGCCCTTGTCTTCTGTGCTCAGTCACCCTTTCACCTGAGGAGGGTCCCAGAAGAGCCCACTAGGTATGTGAGGGTACTTGGAGTCAGACAGAAAGTGAATATCTGCGAGGAATATATCCACTCCAACCCACATACACCGAGCCTGTCTTCCCTCCCCCCCTTCCCAGTTGTCAAGAGTACTCACAGGGTGATCACATTTCCCAGCTCTCCCAGCATCTGATGATGCTCCCTGTCCATCTGGTCTCCTCGTCCTCCCCAAAAATCCACCAAGTCACCCAGAAGCATCTAGGCTGAAAGTAGGGAGTCCATCCATGTATGTAGCCTTTAAGACCCTATCCGTTTCCCCAACACTTCCCCAAACCCAGGTCAGACACCCCCTGGGGCACCATGACCCCCTGCTTGTTTTCAGCCCTGGCTCTGAGGAGCCACATATCTCGGGACACCTTCACCAAGTGTCCTGACATAGGGTTTTGGTGAATGGGGAGTCAAGGCTGATTGATCCCAAGGGAAAGTGTCTGGCCTTGGAGAAAGGGAGAGGCATGGGTTGTTCTGCCTTATTAGAGTGGTGCTCCCTTTGGTTGGATCCCCTGTTCTGACCAGGCAACCCCCGTGAGCCAGCTTGTACCTTGTCCCAAAGGAGGAACCAACAAATTCAGGAGAGGCACTGCTCTGAGTCTGTTTGTGTGTGTGTGTGTGTGTGTGTGTGTGTGTGTGTGTGAGAGAGAGAGAGAGAGAGAGTGTGTGTGTGTGTGTGAGTGTGTGTGTGTGTGTGCATGAGAGATAGAGAGGGAGCACAAGAGAGAGGGGGGAGAGAGAGAGAGAGAGAGAGTGAGAGAGAGAAAGACAGACAGACAGACAGACAGACAGACAGACAGATCATCTTTCTCCTTATACAGCCTGACTGTGCTCAGGTGAGTGATCCCTTGGCAAATCGCAGGTGCTGCATGGACTAATCTTCTGACACAGTTCTGGATTTGTGTGTGTGTGTGTGTGTGTGTGTGTGTTTGTTCGTTTGTATGTGTGTATTTGTGTTTGTGTGTGTGTGTTGGGAGAGCAGGGAGATGAGAACAATGAAAACATATTTAAGGCACCATGTCTACAAAGAGCAAAAGCATTTTATTTGTGTGTATGTGTGTGTGTGTGTGTGTGTGTGTGTGTGTTGTTCTTTTTTCATCAATGCCAAGTACGAGTCTTGCGATAATTTGTGTTTTCTCCTTCACCATTTCATGGCTCCTTTGGGGAAGGTTTCAGTACATGTTCCTTTCCATCTCTCTCTTCTCCCTTTCCTGTAGCCCACAGTAGCTGCTGGGTCTGTGTGGGTCTCTCCTAGGAGGCCTGTGTGAACCACAGACCAGAATGGACACCTGTCCTTCTGTCTTCAGCCAGAAGGCTCTTGAGGCAACTGTGACCACACCCGTACTCTTCCAGCCAGACAGTCTGCTCTAGTGTGTACAGTTGGAGCTAATTCAAGGGTTGGGAGTGTGTCTGCCAAATGTAATTAGGGAATGAGATTGGGGGGGGGCGATAGTGCAGGAGCTGTGATGCTAGAAGTCTATGAGGAGTGGTGAACGTTGTGACATGGCAGATGGTTCACCACGACAGAGAATGAGAGGGTAAACTTACCCAGGGCATTGACTGTGTCTATGGGGACTCCAGGCCCCCACTGATGGCATGGATTCCCTTCCGGGTCAATGTACTGGTGGACAGTCCTCCCTGGAGTCCTGCAGACTCCAGTCTGTGTCCGGCCTGGGCCGTTTCCAGCTGGGCAGTGGTAAGCAAGTGCGTTCCCCCTGCTAGAGCTTGCTTGCTAACTGCCGTGGCAGTTAGCTAGGGCTCTCTGAATGCCACTTTCTGTAAACTGATGTAGGCTGTCTGGAAGAAAAAGCAGATCACTGAACTTAGAACCCTTCAAGTTTGATTGGGACAACTGAAATGCAATGTTTTCCAGGTTTTTTTTTTTTTTTTCTTAAAGCTGGCTATTTCCACTAGCACCTGGGATGAGGGGTCAAATCATGCAGACGATTTCAGCCTCTGAAAAATGACATTCAAAGCAGCACGGGAAGAGTTCCCAAGCGAGATGGTCTCCTGTAATGAACGTCGTGCCTTGACTGACTTTCTTTGGCAGCTGTTGATTCTCCTCCGGCTCTCTCTAGGGTGACCACCACAGTCAAGGATGTCCTGGGGAGCAGAGATTGTGACCTCACCATCCCTAGCCTGCCAGCTATGAGCAGAGACGATTCCCAGCACCTGCACTGGACTCTGGGAGATTCAGAAACCAGGGATACCTCGAGGATCCTTACTCTGCAACATGAAACTTGGGGGCCGGATGTGGTAATCCTGACTGGCCCCAGGGGGAGGTGAGGAGGCCCCTTGAGCCAGGACTTCAGCTCACAGAAACCTCATTCACAGCTAAGTGGGGAATTGAGTGCCACGGAGCTGGTCAGCTGCTGGACAGAGATCTTTGAGAAGGTAGGCATCCCAGAGGCCCTGGAGTCCAGAGAGTACATAGTGGCTCACATCCTCACAGCCAAAACAGTTAAGTGTGGTGGCACCAGGAGGGGGTAAGACAGAGAAGGGAGAACTGTGGGAGAGCTACATAAGGCTTCACCCCCTCTCCCCCACAGAGGATTCTTACCTGAATCAGATGGGACTTTTCTGTAGTATTGTCATAGACAGATGTTCATTTATGTATCCAATAAACCATTACAGTGTGCACCAGGCTCTGGGGGGTCATAGACAATGAAAAGTTCCAGAACTGGTTCCACAGCCCATGTAGAAACCTTGGATTGATGTGGATGCCAGGGCTTCAAGACTGTCATCCTAGCTACTTAGGAGGCTGAGATCAGAGGATTGAGGCTTTTGGCCCAGGCAGGAAAGCCTGTAAGACTCTTGTCTTCAATTAACTACCAAAAACAAATGCCAGAAGTGGATGTGTGGCTCAAGACATAGACTGCTAGCATTGAATAAAAAGCCTTGGGGACAGCACCTAGGCTCCAAGTACAAGGCCCAGGACTGACACAAAGAAAATAAAGAGAGAGGGGAGGGAAGGACAGAAGGAGAAAAAGAGGAAAGGAAGGAAGAAGGGAGAACATGCAAGCCTTGGTTTGGAGTCCCTGGATCAAGGGAGCCAACTATTCACAATCTCTGTGGGGACAGTTTCAGAGTCTAAAGCCATTATGTAGGACCAAGCCACTGACACCTCAGCAACTTCATGCCATTCAGGAGCTGTGTGGTCACCGACTCTAGAGGGAACCAGCCTCAGGTTGAACCTAGGGTTCAGGGTGGGTCACCAGGTTTCAATTATCCCTAGCCTCATCGAGTTTATTTTCTGGTCAGATAAGAAGAAAGTTTCCAAGGGCTAGGGAGGTATTGGGTGAGAGAGTTTCAATGGGGAGGCAAGGGATAAGCAGGAATTTGAAGAGGGAGGATGGTCCCAGGTCAGGTGTGTCAGGAAATTGGTGCCATGACCTCACCAGACAACATAGACTACAAACCTTTCATCCAGACACTGCTATTAAAAGTCCTGGCACCTTAGGTTCATCATTGACGACCTGGCTGTGGTTCACTGCAGGATGCCTGTGCAGTACATCCTTGGGGCTAGGAATTTCCAGGGCTCAATCTGACGATACCTCCCCGGGTGTTCATTCCTCCACCAAAGACTGAGGTAAGCATGTCACTGCCACAGGAAAGCCTGGAAATGAGGGCAGGAAGTGGGTCTCTTGTCTGGCTCAGTCTTTAGTGTAGATGGCAGATCTGGGATTCAGAGAGGGCAGGCTGACGGTGTGGCAGATCTGGGTAGAGGCTGGGTGGAAAACCAGAGGCACTGGGCTCTGAGCAGGGTTGTTTCTTTGATAATACTCACAACATAGGAACATTTCTGGGATAGAGCAGCCCTTTTCACCTCCCCAAGATGGACCTAGATCTCCCTAGTTTCCATCCCTTGACCAGGAAACCGTTTAGTTCCCATATCATGTGATTGGATAACTAGACCTTACCTCACTGCCCAGTGCTGAGGCAGGACAGTGAGAGATCCTGAGTCTTCGATAAGGTCAGGGGATCTTCAGTATGAGATGGTACTTGAATGTCCCAACTTGGTGCATGGTCAGTCCCATCTAAGTCTGCCATGATGTAGTACATAGAATCTAGAGAATCAGAGCTGGATGGGGTCTGTTCTGGGAGTCCTGAGTATTATGTGTTATCTTTGAGCTCCCATATGCCCATTGCTTCCCTTTCTTGGTTGGGCCTATGCTAGAAAAAGCTTGAAACTAGGGCATGGATCTTATCTTTTATGCTCCAAGATAGCACTCTACCATTTGAATCACAGCTCCACTTCCAGTTTTTTTGGGTGTTTAATTGGAGATAAAGTGTTCTCATGGGCTTTGCTACTAAGTGGTATCCAACTGCAGTCCTCAGATTTCAGTCTCCTGAGGGGACAGGATGACAGGAATGGAATATTATGTTTGGCCGGCTGCCAGTCCCTCAAGGCTTTTATCCTAGGTACTAAGGATATGAGATCTGAGGATCATGGGTCAAAGCCAGCCTGGTCATGAAAAACCCTGAGACTCTCACATAAAAGGAATTGCCAGAAATCCAGAAGCGGTGCTGTGGCTCTATAAATGAGTGCTTGCCTTAAGCTGAAGTCCTCAGGGAGAGAACCCAGGCCCAGAGCTCAAGCCCCTTATCCAACAACAAGAAAAAGAGGTGATTAAGTTTTCCACATAGCAGTGTGTACGGTTGGAAATACAATGCTGGTCTATGAGGCGTTCCAGATATGTGTGAGGCTCAATGATTTGTCTACAGTGGGTCTGATGTCGGGTCTGCCACCTTCTCAGGGTGGGATGTTATCCTAATTGAGGGAGTTCATGTTTTTGTTCTCAGGGACTGCTGAATCTTTGGACTATCCGTGTGTGTGTGTGTGTGTGTGTGTGTGTGTGTGTGTGTGTGTGTGTGTGTGTGTGTGTGTTGTGTGTGTGTGTGTGTGTGTGTGTGTGTGTGTGTGTGTCTGTCTGTCTGTCTGTCTGTGTCTGTATGTGATTGGAGGTAGAAGAACTGGGCTTTGAACTCAAGGCCTAAATGCTGTCCCTGAGATTACTTGCTCAAAGCTAGAGCTCTGACATTTGAGCCACAGCTCCACCTCTGTCTGGCTAGTTGGTGGTTCAGTGTAGATAGGAGCTTCACAAACTTTCCTACGGGGCTGGCTTTGAACAGTGATTCTCAGACCTCAGCCTCCTGAGTAACAGACAGGAGCCACCCGTGATGGCTTTGTGTGTGTGTGTGTGTGTGTGTGTGTGTGTAGAAGTTGGTTGTAACAAGGAATGCTGGACCCTTTGGTAACTTCTAAACGCTCTCTTGGGGGCAGTATGGGCTTTGAGGCTGAGGTCTGGGGGCCTAGAAGGGTGAGACCCTTGAAGGGGACTCAGCACCTTTAAATTATAAGAGCAAGGTAAATTTGTGCCCTGGAACTGTCTACTCTCGTGGGCCTGTTTGATGGCAGAGGGAGTGTGGGAGGATCTTGAGGTGGGTCCCACAGGGGGTGGCTCTCCAGGGGGACAGAGAGCATCGTCAGCACTTAGTACGGCTTTGAGTCCTGTTATTATGGAACATATTGGCATGGGTCAGACTCTGGGTCTTCTCATCATGACATCTGATGGGCAAGGCCAACCCTACTTTAAATCTTGACCTGTGTTCTTCAGATCTCATCCTCCTGTGTAGGTAGGGTTATAAGCATGAGCTTCTGACACCGGACCTCGGATTCTTTTTGGTATATTAGGGTTTGAACTCAAGGCCTTATGTTTTCCAGTCAGGTCTTCTACCTTGGGAGCCAAGCCTTTCTGTCTTGGGCATGTCTGAGATAGAGACTCCATATATGCTCAAGCTTGGCTGGATCATGGTCCTCCTGTGACAGGCATGCACCACCATGCCTGGTCCTCTGTAGTTGGGATGGTAGATATGTAGCACCATGCTCAGTCATCGGTTTAGATGACCCTGCCAAACTCAGTCCACAGCAGCCGATTCTTGACCACAGTTGAAGCTCTGGGTTCGGCCTGGAACCATTGTTCCTCAGTCTCCTCACAGGACAGTTGTGAGGAAACAAGGGATCTATACAAGGGGAACTCTGGGGCAGGGCCAGGCACAGAGGGAATGGTCATCAGATAATTTTCTTGGCAATTCTGTGAGCACATAACAAGAAGATACCTGGAAATGACTCAGAAGGGGCTTGTTATTTATCATGCCACAGGTATGGGATTTTAAACAAAACATAGCTCTCTCTCATCCTTACCCTGACCCATTAGGAAGGGGAT
The DNA here is from genome assembly GCF_019054845.1 of Dipodomys spectabilis. Classification (NCBI taxonomy): domain Eukaryota; kingdom Metazoa; phylum Chordata; class Mammalia; order Rodentia; family Heteromyidae; genus Dipodomys; species Dipodomys spectabilis. The sequence continues at coordinate 1,526,852 of NW_024871131.1, read as the reverse complement.
CCTTCACTGTTCAGCTTTGCAGCTGGGGAAAACGTGGCACGGAAATGCTCGGTGATCTACTCATGACCCACAGCTGACAGGAAACTTGGCCTGACTTGTCTGCCATGCTCCCTAGGACAATGGGTGCTATTCAGTCCATTTCTTGTTTTGGGAAGTCCACTTATTGTCAGTCGTGGGGCTTGAATTCTGGGCCTGGGCACTGTCACCAAGCTCCTCAGATCAAGGTTAGGACTCTACCACTTGAGGCACAACACCACTTCCGGTTTTATGGTGGTTCTTTGGAGATAAGCATCTCACAGACATTGCTGCTGGGCTGGCTATGAACCATGATACTCATATCTCAACTTCCTGTGTAGTTACCATTGTAAGCCTGTGCCACCAGCCGCCAGCTTAAGTGTAATTTTCTCTCTCTCTCTCTCTCTCTCTCTCTCTCACTTGTTGAAAGGGTGCTGCATGAGGTGCCTCAGAGTCCCCATGTGGCTGGGACCCAAGGTGACCCTCTTATTCTGGAGGTAGGCTGTGGGTCAGGAGCTTTCTTGCTCAGCCTGTTGAGCTAGCTCCCTTAGGTAAGCCCTTCTGTGCCCGGGATAGACCATGATGGTTACTCATTGTCAGTCAGTGTGGTGAGTACTTCCCCACTACCTTTTGCTAAGACAGTTAAAGGAAAATGGATTAGGAGGCATCTCATTGTCCAACTGCACAGCACTATCCCGAGCCTCTGATCCTCACTGCCACCTATCTGGCTGGACCCTGATTATAAGAAACAGAATTCACTCTATGTCTACTTCACGTTGGTGCAGTGTGTCATTTCAGGGAGAGGGAGCAGTGTGCAGAGGAAAGACCCTAGGTCCGACACCTCCTGGGGGACATTTGTTCTGTGACAGCGCAAAGTCATTGCTGTGGATAAGGAGGAAGCCGGCATCAGACTGAGCCAGAGAAATGCTCAAATGTAGGTAATCTGTTGAAGTATAGAACCCACCCATGTCTGCTTCCCACTCACAACAAGGAGGGTTCAATGCAGGTAGCCCAGCACTGGCCCTAGGGGGCTATAAATGGATGGGGGCAGTCAGGTGCCAGTGGCTCTCACCTGTCATCTTGTCTAATCAGAGGCTGAGTTCTGATGGTGGTAACTCAGAGCAAGTCCAGGCAGGAGAGTCAGTGAGACTTTTTTTTTTTGGTCCAGTCATGAGTCTTGACTGGGCACTGTCCCTCAGCTCTTCAACTCAAGGCTAGCGCTCTGCCACTCGAGCCACAGTGCCACTTGTGGATTTTTCCTTTTTGCTTATGTGGTACTGAGGAATCGAACCCAGGGCCTCAGACATGCAAGAGAAGCACTTTACCACTGAGCCACTTTCCCAGCCCCAAGTCTGTGAGATTCTTATCTCCCATAAACTACCTCCCTCTTCCCCTTGAAAAAGCCAGTTTTGGTGCTGTGGCTCAATTGATAGAGCCTCAGCCTTAAGTAAAAGAAGCTCAGGGATGACACCGAGTCCCTGAATCCAAGAACTAGGACTGACAAAAAATAAAATAAATGAATAGTGGGCACTTATTATCTTACTACCCAAATGGATGGATTAATTATTCTCTCTAGTATTCATAGTCAAAGGTAAGGGGCTTCCCTTGATGTTCCTCTAAACCTCTCCTTCTCTTTATTATCCCCCTGGCTTCAGTTGCAGGATAGAATTCAGATCATCCCATTTAATGTGAACTTAAGTACCCTCCTTACCTGCCTTCTTGGGGTAGGGATCCTGGGTGTACTCACCACTGGGTGAAAGAAGCACCAGAGAGATGTGGGTAGGTATACCTGAAACTCATACTCACACACACACACACACACACACACACACACACACACACACTCACCTAGGCCAACTCTGACTAGTCTTTTCCAAAGACACTTTATCTCCTTGGATTAACTGACCTAGGAGAAAAACTTGATCCACAATAAATGATTATTTTAACTAAGGCTTGCTAGTTGACACGAGATAAAGAGAAGCTCAAAGGAAAGGTTCTGGAGCCTGTCTGGCTCAGGCTCACACTTGACATCCTGTCTCCTCGGTAGGCAGAGATCTGAAGATCAAAGATCAAAGCCAGCCATAAGCTGGAAAGCCGATAAGAATCTTCTCTGCATGGAACCACCAAAAATCCAGACGTGGAGCTGTGGCTCAAGTGGTAGAGTAGCAGCCTTGATCATGAAAACTCAGAGAGACAGCTCCCAGAACCTCAGTTCAAACCCACATAAGAAATGGCCCCATTTGTTGCCCCCAGACTGCCTGGGCCTCAAGTGCCCTCTCACAGAGTGTGATACCACACTGGTTCCTGGGTAGTGTATCAGAGCCTTCAGAAATTTGGTGGTGAAAGCCAGGCCTTCGCCTTTGTGCGATCTCAACCCACACCAGGTTGAAGGAAGAGTATGACAAGACGAAGAGCCTGCAGAGCGGAGAAGATCCCCCTCTGCCAGGGTGATTAGAGCGGGCTTCTTAGAGGCAGAACTTGAATGGGGGTCTTGCTTAACATGGAAGATTTGACAGGAAGCACAAAGAGAAAAGATGCCATAGATAAAGGACAACATAGCGGAGCATGTTCTTTTTCAGCCAGGGTTGTTGGTTAGAAACTCAGTAAAGATGAGCAAGACTGTCCCGAGACAGGCCCAAGGGGTCACAGAAGAACAGCTATCCAATGATGGGATTTTGTCTTAGCAGTAGTGGGCTCATGCAGCACACAGGAAACCCTGCGTTCGATTCCTAGGTCCCGCATACACAGAAAAAGCCAGAAGTGGTACCGTGGCTCGGGTGGAAGAATGCTCACCTCAAGCAAAAGAAGCTCAGGGACAGCACCTGGACCCGAGTTCAAGCCCCAGCACTGTCAACGTAAAACTGCACTCGAAGCGACCTGGGTGACAGGTGGATGGCTGTGCCCTGTAGCTCTTAGTAGATCCATCCATGCTTTGTGTCTCCTTCTCTGATAAAGGGGATCTGGACACTCCTTCTGCAATGAGCAACCCTGCACCCGGTTATCAGCAACCCTCCCAAAGGCTTCCACTGGGACATGGAGCAGCTGGCCCCAGAAATCCTCAGGTATGGGTTGGGTGTGGCGGGAGGCTACAGGGCAGGCCTCAGACATCCTAGTAGGTCTGATCTACCCCAGACATCCAGGCCATCCAGAGGAAGTGGATGGGAGCTTAGAAAGGGGTAGTGATGTGAAGAGGGCCCTTTAATGCCCATGGCCCTCCCCAGATTCTGAGCCTCCCTTTGCTGTCTCTGAGGGAGGTAGAGGAGTGTCTAGGTGGTAGTATCTAGAAGCGGACTAGTTCGAAATGGTAAAGAATGAGACACCATAGGCCATGCGTTGATGGCTCATGCCTGTCATTCTAGCTACTCAGGAGGCTGAGATCCAGAGGGACTTGTATCCCAGCACGGAGAGGAAAGTCCAATGAGAGTCTCATTTCCAATCTCCAACCGGAAGTGGTTCCATGGCTCAAGGGGAAGAGCACTGGCTTTGAACAAAATTCATCATCAGGGACAGTACCCAAGCCCTGAGTTCAAGCCCCTCATCCAAAAAAACAAGTAAGAAAGACACCCCTTGCTTGCCAGAGATGTTCACCATCTCTGGGGTTGCTGTGGTTGGGACACCAGGTTCTGGCCTCAGTGTACAGCCATTTCTAAGAACTCCCCAAGTTTGCCCGAGTGTGAATTTACAGCAGGGAGGGCATTGTTTTACCAAGAACTGCAGAGGTTGTGGCCTGTATTAAGCAGGGAGTGGGTGAATGGGAGCAGGTGTGGGAGAGTAGTGCCAATTATATTCTCTCCAACCCAAGGACGAATGTTTCTGATGCTGGTGCAAAGTCTGAAAGTGTGGGGTTACATGTGCTTTATGGCCAGACAAGTTGGGTTTCCCCTGGTTGTAAGAAGGTGGCTGAAACCAGGCACTGCCAGTGTCTCACGACTGTCATCCTAGCTACTCAGGAGGCTCAGATCTGAGGATCACGGTTCAAAGCCAGCTTGGGAGGAAAGTCTGTGAGATTTTAACTCAAGTGAAGCACCAGAAAACTGGAAGTGGTGCTGTCGCTCCAGTGGTAGAGTGCACACCTTCAGCTGAAGAGCTGAGGGATGGCACGCAGGCCCAAAGTTCAAACCCCATGACAGACGACCAAAAATAATGTGGCTGAGTTTTCTTCATAGCGGTGTGTACAGTAGGAAATGCCATGTTGTTTTATGAGCCATTCCAGATGTGTGAGAGGCTCTGAGTTTTATAAACATTTGGTCTGAGGATGGTAGTGCCATCTTCTCAGAGGTTGGGATGTTCAGTTGCTCAGGGACTGCTGAAGACTTGGGCTAACCTTGTGTGTGTGTGTGTGTGTGTGTGTGTGTGTGTGTGTGTGTTTCCCTCATCTTTCTCTGCCCACTTCCTGGATGCTTGTCTGCCTCTTCCTGACCTTGGATGGTGCCCTTCCTCAATAGCAACCTTGTCTTTAGCCCCATATCATGGTCTACAATGAGTCCTAAATTGCTAGAGACCTGCAAATTCCAGCTTTTCCTTGAGACCCAAGTCTGGCTGTCCATATCTTTGTCCTCATCCAGGCGATTCTGGGTCAGCAGTGCCAGCTGGCTTATGTTCTCTCCTGCCTCTGGGGGAGCAGGGTCAGTCATGCTGTGTCCTGTCCTTTTCTAAGCTGGGCCCCTGGCTGCATGTCTCACTCCCAGCAGGGTGCCAGAGGAGTGGGGGAAAAGTGGTTGCCAGTGGCTCTGGCCAACTCGACCTTGATAGCTGACTGAGGGCTCCCCAAACAAGGATGATCTGTGGCTACATAAGAGGTGAGGCCAAGGTGGCTGGGATGTACTGTTCGATGTCTAGGAAATGTCAATGTACCTTATCGTAGGCAAATCTATCTTCTGGCACCAGCTGGGCCTCCCATGTCCTTCTAGATTCCGGATGCCCAGAACAGAGAGGCATATACTTTAGATTCCACGGCCACGGAACTGGGGGATGAGAGATTGGTATGGCCAGTACCTCAATGTTTTGAGGCATTAGTTTTCACCTGGATGAGCTGAGCTAGAACTGGGGGCAGTCCTGAGTCATAGTCACAGTAAACTCTCAAGCCAGATCAAGTGGTTTCTCCCTAAGTCCTTCTTGGGCTGAGGGGTTTGGACCATGGCAGTAAGTTCCAAGGAACCTGTCCCTCGATCTCAACACGGGGCAACAGGATCAAGGGAATGACACTAGGGATGCTCCTTTGTAGTCAGCCCATGATTGCAGACCTTCATCTGCCCCCCTTCCCCAAGCACTGGTGAAGAAAGCAGGGCTCCAAGCCCTCGGACTCCTGGGATAATGACTGCTACAGGCTGGAAACAGTTGGCTGTGGATATCTGAGCATACAAACTTTCTTGAGCCCATCTCAACACCTGCCTAAGGTCTGACTGACAAATTTGCACTCTTGTGATACTCCCATGAGTGGGTATTATCTTGCAGCTCCTGCCCCTCCTGGCCCAGAACCGTGGTCTGAGACAGTGATTTACTACTCCGATCCACATTGCACCCATGACAGATGCCATTCTGATTATCTTCATGCCCCAAGGCTCGATACTTCTCTGGTACTGTGGCCTGCTCTGTAGGCAATGGCCTCCAAACAGGCTGCTATCAAGACTTGTAGGACACCTAGACATTAGGAGACCCTCAGTGGCCCACTGGAAAGTACTGTGCCTAGAGCCAAAAAGTAAGATCCAAGCAGGCAAGGTGTTTGCCATGGGGCTAATACTCTGGGCCTGGGCGCTGTCTCCCATCCCCCAGCTCTTCACCATACTACTTGAGCCACAGAGCAACTTCAGGTTTTCTGTAGGGTCCTTGGAGATCAGAGTCTCCTAGACTTTCCTGCCTGGGCTGGCTTTGAAATGTGATCCTCACATCTCTGCCTCTTAAGGAGCTAGAAGGACAGGCGTGAGCCACCTGTGCCTGGATGATCTGGCCTTACACCACAGTGGACTAGGAGCTCCTGAAATCTTTCCTTTAATTTTCCTGTGCTAGTACTGGGGCTTGAACTCACGGTCTGAGCTCTGGTCTCTAAACTTTTTCCTTCAAGTTTACCACTTTAACACTTGGGCCACAGCTCCATTTCTGGATTTTGGTAGTTAATCGGCAAGAAGAGTGTCATTAACTTTCCTCTACTGAGCTGGCTTGACCCTCGATCTCTATCTTAGTCTCCTGAGTAGCTAGGATTTACAGGAGTTGAGCCACTGGTGGCATTGGGTTAAAAGCTTTTCTAAAGCAAGAGTTTTTCCCTGCATTTGCCCTGACTCCTCCATGCAAAGGAGGCCGGAGGGTCAGGAGCTGTGAAAACAGGTTTCCAGCCCAGGAAATGGCTTTGGGTCCCTGGCGAAAAGGCAAGCTAATCTTCCCCCTGGGTGCCATTCTGGGACCTCATCCTCTGCTCTTTGACTCAAGTCAACTTTGACCCAGCCTTGAATTTCCTGCCAGACTTTTCTGAAGCCATAGAACCTTCATACCACGCTCACCACCTGCTCTACCGCACACCTCAGGACCTTTGCCCATGCTATACCTTCTGCCTGAGGCTCTCTGTCTTGTACCCACATATTAGAACTATTGTGGAATTTTGTCACTGGGTATATCACTTCCTGGAACAAGTCTTTCCTTCAGTTTTCCATCTTTTTTTTAATATTGAGTTACTAGATATGGAACTTGTGCAAGCTGGCTGGCAAATGCTCTACATTGATGTGTGTGTGTGTGTGTGTGTGTGTGTGTGTGTGTGTGTGTGTGTGTCAATCCTGGGGTTTGAATTCAGGGCCTGGATGCTATCCTATCCCTGAGGTTTTGTGCTCCAGGCTAGCACTGTACTACTTGAACCACAGTTCTACTTCTGGCTTTTTGGGCGTTTAATTGGAGAAAAGAGTCTTAAATTGACTTTCCTGCTTGCAATTCAGGAGGAAGTGATCCTGAATAGGTAACAAGGGTGAGCCACCAGCACCTGCCCTCCACACTACCTCTTACCTATAAACTCAGCCTTCCTCTGAGTCACAGAAGAATATGTCTTCTCAGGCTCAATTTTTTTTTGCCATTCTTGGTGCTTGAACTCAAAGCTCATACTTGGCAGAGTCTCTAAACATGTGAAGACTGTGACAAATGCTTCCATTTAATTATGTATCATGTTTCAACACTTAATAAAAGGTTAATTAAAATGAGTCAATGTCCTAAATTATTGTGTATAATTTTATAATAGATGTGCAAATTATAATATTATGTGTATAATAATACTAACTACAATAATCAATAAATGAATCAAAGGAAAATAAAATACAAAATCAATAATAAAATTCATAATATGAAATTAATATACATATATAAATATATATCATGTATTACACATGTATAGAAATATTTTTTCCATTGCAGGGCCTTCATTCAGGCCCAGGGAACTCTATCCTGAATTTCTTTACCTTAAGGACAATGAGCTTCGTGTTCACCCATGGTGCAAAAGAGTTACCTGGATGGTGATCTCAGAAACTAGCAATGGCAGAAATACTGGCCCCAGTTCCACGACAGTGACTTAATTTTTTTAATGGAAACAGTTATGTTTATTCAGTTCCATATTGAACATTAAAAAAAGCAGTGTAGAGTTTTGTACAGCTATTCAAACATCCTTCCCTTACCTGCAAAGTGCTTCTCTGAGAACTACGTTGTTTCTCTTTTTTTCTATGTTTTGTTATTGTAAAAATGTTCACAGAGGGGTTACAGTTCAGGAGCAAGTTAATGAGTACATTTCCTATTTAGCATTGTTTACTCCTCCTGTGTTTTCCCCCTACCTTCCCTTCCCTCCCATCTTCACAACTTCCTCCTCCTGACGAGGTCAGTGACTTAGTTTTTCATTTTTGGTTGGCACGGGGTTTGAACTCAAGTAATGGCAACTCTTTGCTAACATTGCTACAGATTTACCAAGACCCTGAGTTCAAACCCCAGGCTAGAAAAGAAAACTGGCAGAAATTCCAAACCAGGGAGCTTTATTTTTCTTAATTTAGTTAAATTATATATATATATATATATGTATGTATGTATGTGTATATATATATATATGTATGTATGTATGTGTATATATATGTATGTATGTATGTATATATATATATAGGTTTTTTGGGGCCAAGTATGGGGCTTGAACACAGGTCATGGAAATTCTACTTCAGCTTGGATCTCCCTTGGCTGGGTGCATTCTCTGGACTCATAGCCGATCCTGGGATCCTGGGCTCAGAGTGCTTTCAGGAAGAAAAAATTTGGAAAGCACAAAAAGTGGTGAGCTGCAGAGAGCTGGGGTTTACGATTATTTTCTTTGCACAGTGACCATCCTGGGTCTGAATGACATAGCTGCAAAGTGGACCTGACCTGCCCTTGCTGGTGGCTGGTGGGCTATCAATGAAGCCATAGGCCAACCTGTCAACATAGGCCCAGTCCTGACATCAATCACAAGAGATCAAAAGAGACTCATTCCTATGCATAGGAATACTGATTGAAAGAGTAGTTTATACATCGGTTGACACTAAAATTAGATGCAATAATCCTAGAAGGCTGGTTGAGCTTAATTAAGAGTTTATTAAGCATGAAAAGAATTATATTCCTTAAATTGTAGTATAATAAGTACCTAAGAGTTGGTAGGAACATAGTAGGTGTTATTCTATCATAGACAGTCAGCTATGGAACCCTTTAGCAATATATATATATATATATATATTCATATATATATATATATATATATTTGTATACCTCCATCTGCCTTTCTATGTATCGCTGATTTGGCCAAACCTGGGGGTCGTTCTCAGAGCCTGGGAACTACCTGACATCTTCATTGGCTAGAGGCTGCCATGCTCAAACTCACCCAATCATGAATTGGGCCTGCTAGGGACTAAGTTCAGATCCTGGCTCTGCCAGGCATGATGGAGAACACATCCAACATCTAGATGTGATGTAATAGGATGTAAACAATGTAATAAATGGTATAGGTGTCATCAGAATCAATAAAATAAATTCTAAATAAATGAATGACACAAGAAATAAAATGAATAACCACACCAAACACAATAAGGACTGAACATCTGTATGGAAGTATAAATCCTATCTTTAAAATATATATATGGAGGGCTGGGAAGGTGGCACAGTGGTAGAGCTTTTGCCGTGCATGCATGAGGCCCTGGGCCTGATTCCTCAGCACCACATAAGCAGAAAAAAAAGCCAGCAGTTTCACTGTGGCTCAAGAGGTAGAGCACTAGCCTTGAGGAGAAGAGCTGAGGGACAGTACCCTGGCCCAGAGTTCAGGCCCAGGAGTGGACCAAAAATAAAGTATATAAGGAATATCTTTTCCAGACCTGAGGCTTGAATTCAGCCCCCCTATGCAGAGGGAATGGCGGGAGATCCTGAGATACTTGTTCCTGGACCTGGGATGAGTCATGGAATGTGATCGATCTCATCCTTGAATGAGTAGTTCTTGCAGGATACAAGCAGAAAATGATAGGCAAGACTCATGGGGTATTGATTATTTGTAAAGAACAGTTGATGAAGCATGACAATAATCAGCACAGTCATGAAACTGAAGCATCAGGAAAGATCCAAGAATCGGTAGTCACACAGATTGGATTCCACCACAGGTTACCATCTCTCCTACTCCATACAAATGTGTACTTATTTGCATACTACTTTCAGCTTATGAATGGATGACTGTTGTGCTCCCCGCTCCCCCCTCTTAGGGGGTGCTCAATTGCAGGTCCCAAAGGCTGGTGTGCTCATGTGGACTCATTCACCACTTGGTCCTGCTAGGTCTCGAGTTCAGATTCCCCGCCGTGCCAAAAGATTCATCTTGATGTCAGAAGTAAATCGTTGCATGTGTTTTCTTTCCTGTGCAAGTCCTAGATCTCAGCTAGGATGGATAATGCTTGAACCACCTTGTGGCCATGAGAATAAGTTGTTATCCATGTCAGCCCACTTATACCTGTCATCATATACTCAAGAAAATACATATACACCCATGAATAGCATACAAAATAAAGAGAATAACTACACTCAATGTACGATGCAGTCCACACACGGATGTGAATATACATCTCCTGATATACATCTCCTGTTTCAATGATCATTGAAGACTACTTTGGCCTCCCTATGGTTCGATCCCAGCTCCTAGTGGCTCACAGGCTGGTGTGCTCACGTGGACCCATTGGGCAGTTGGGCCTCCTAGGCGCAAGTTCGATTCCCAGCACTGCCAAATATTCACCCTGATGTGAGAAGCCAGTCGCTGCACCTGTTTTCCTGTACTGTGCAAGTTCTGGGTCTCAGCTAGGAAGGAGAATGTATACGCAACTCTATACTCATGGGAATAGGTTGTCATCCAGTTCGCCACAGTTATATCTGTCATCCTATACTCAAGGAAATACACAATACATCAATGAATAATACAGAAAACAAAGAAAATGACTACATCAAATGCAAGATGCCTCCCATCCATATTTGGAAATATATATCCACTGTTAAATTATGAATTTATGACTATATTGGCCCCCACCAGGACTCCATCTCAGGTCCCAGGAATGGCCTAGTTCCTTAGTGGCTCACAGCCTGGTGTGCTCACCATGACCCATTCACCAATTGGGCATGCTAGGCTTTGAGTTTAAATTCCTGCACTACCAGAAGATTCATTCTGATGTAAGAAGCCTATGGTGGCACATGTTTTCCTCTCCTGGGAATGTCCCAGGTCTCATTGAGGATGGAGAATGTTATATAGGCAACTCTTAGCCATGGGAATAGGTTGTCATCCATGTCAGCACAGTTATTTCTGTCACCATATGCAATAAAATACACAATACATCCATGGATAAGACAAAAATAGAACGAATAACTACACTGAATGCAAGATGCATACCACATCTGTAGGTAAAGAGAAATCCTATGTTTAAAAAAGGTTGGCTTGTTATTTTGTCCAGTGCTGGGGCTTCAAATCAGGCCCTACACCAGGCCTGACATTCTAGTCTTCAAAGATGGTGAGCTTCTCCTTCCTCCACAGTGCAACAGAGTTACTCAGACCTGAGCTCAAATCCCAGCACTGACAAAAGATTCATCCTGATATCAGAAGCCAGTTGTTGTGCCTTTTATCCTCTCCTGTGAAAGTCCTGGGTCTCAAAAACGATGGAGAATGCATAGACAACCCTGTCAACATGGGAGCAGGTTGTCAACCATGTCAGCACAGTTATACCTGTCACTATACTTATTAAAATACACACTACCTCCATGAATTAGAGGCAAAATAAGGAAAATAATTGCACTGAACACAAGATGCTGTCCACACATGTATGTCAATATAGATCCTATGTTTAAATTATGAATTTATGACTATAGTGGACCACCCTGGGCATCAATGTCGGATTCTGGGAATGGCCACACTCCTTAGTTGCTCACAGGCTCATATGATCACCTTGACTGATTGGCCAACTGGTTTTGCTCTGCCCTGAGGTCAGATCTCAGCACTACCAACAAGTGGATCATGGAGTAAGAAGGAGAGTTTGAAACTTTTTTTCCTTTTCTCTGAGAATCCTGGGGGTCAGGCATGATGGAGAACATTTCTACAAATCTAGATGTTCTGTGATAGGTTGTCATCAATGTAATAAACAGAATGGGTTTCTTCATAGTAAAATCAATGGTAAATAAATGAATAAAACAAAAGATACAAGGAACAACCACACCAAACATGTATGGACTGAACATCTATAGGTAAGTATAAATCCTATGTTTACAATATATATAAATAATATGTATTCCAGGGCTACGTCTTGAATTCAGGACTAGTGAACAGGCCTGATTTTTTATCTTCATCTAAGGTGATCTTCCGTTTTATCCACATTGCTGCAGATTTACCCAGATACTGAGTTCAAATCCAAAGCCTGTATGAATAAATTGTGAATTGCAAGCCAGGGAGCTAATTTTTTTCTCAGCGTGGGGCTTGAACTCAGGCCTTGGCAAGTCTGCCTCAGCTTCGATCACGCTAGGATGGGGTGCAGCCACTTGACACACAGGTGCTTCTGTGATCCTAGACCCCAAGTGTTGCAGGGAAAACAATGCACAGAAAAAAATGTGGCCTTTTATGTTTTATTCCTTTGCACAGTGACCCTTCTGGGTCTGAATGACACTGTTGCAAACGGTACTTCACCTTGCATTGCTGATGGCTGGCAGACTATCAGGGAAGCCATAGGCCCACATGGCAACATAGGCCCTCATTTCGAATCCCCGTCCTGACACCAACCAATGGCAGGGGGTACAAATAAACTGGTTCCCATCCAAAGGAATAACACTGGAATTTTGTCAATTTCACAGTTGAATGAGTTGTTTGTGAATGATGATCCTATAAAATTAAACAGCAGCATTTCAGAAGGCTGGTTGATTTTATTTAATATTTATGAATCATTAAAAGAATATTATTACTTACGGGAACACAATAATTTCAGGACACTGAGTGCATTCATTAATATTTTCAGGATGAAAACAATAACATTAATTACATGGACGCATAAGAAATACCCAGGAACTGGTAGGAATGTAGTCTATATAAGTGAATAATGTATAGACATCTGTGGCACTCTATAAAGATAAATATTTATTGGCATATTGTCATCTGCATGTCAATCTGTTCTTATTTCGTTCACTCACGGGGCTCATTCTCAGGTCCTGGGAACAACCTGTCAGCTCAATTTGCCCGAGGATGGCATGTTTACACTCAACCATTCATGAATTTGGCCTTGTAGGCCATGAGTTCAGCTGCCAGTGCTGCCAAACAATGAATCGTGGAGTAAGAAGCTGATGGTGACACATGTTTTCCTTTACTGTGAATCTTCTGGGTGTCAGGTATGAAGTTGAATACATATGTAGACCTATAGCCTATGTAATCAATGTTCTATGTGCTATAATAGTCAATAAAATAAATGGTCCATACATGAATACAACAAAAATAAAATAACTACACTGAACACACTATGGAGTCAACATATGTATATAAATATAAAACATATATGTAAATTGTACATGAATAGGGTGTTTTCTAGTGCTGGGGATCGATTTCAGGCCTAAGGAACATACATGAATTTCTTGATTTCAAGGAGGCAAGCTTCCCCTTCCCACACAGTGCAACAGAGTTACCCAGACTATTAGTTCCAATCCCAGTCCTGGTAGAAAAAATGTCATCTTTATAGTATGTGAGGCCCAATTCTTAGGTACTTCATTATGCCTCCATTTAATGAATGTGATTGTTTAAATGTTTAATAAAATATTAACTAAAATTGATCAGTGTCATGTAATATAATTGTGTATAATTTTATCCTAGAATCTTTCAAGAACTGTTCATTCAATCATGACTTACATCACATTCCATTGCTAGTCATATGGATAGGAACAAGTTTCTTAGGATCTCCTACCATTTGGACGTAGCAGGACCAGGATTCGAATTGTGGGCTCCAGCTCCCACCACTTCAACCCGAGGATAGGGAACTAACAAGTCTGTCCAAGAACATCAACAAGAGCAGTGATTAGGCAGGCACCAGTGGCTCTCAGCACTCCTCCTTGTTACTTACAAGGCTGTGGTAGGAGTATCATGGTCAAAGTCACCCTAAGCAGGAAAATCCTTGATACCCCTGTCCAACTTCATTGCCAACAAAGCCAGAAGTCTTGTAGCTCTAGTGTAGAAGACCAGCCTTGAACAAAAGCAGCTTATGGATTGTGCCCAGATCCTGAGTCCAAGGTCTGGGACTGGCAACAAACAGAAACGCACAACAATCTGTGTAGACATCCAGCTAAAGCAGGTCACCCTCTTGTCTCCAACTGAATAGGACAGAATACCCTGGGAAAGAGCTTTGAGAACAGCTGTCATCTTGACTCCCCCATTCTGCTTGGTTCACAGGATTCTGGCCACACCCCCACTCTTTCATGCTTCTTTCTGACCAATGGGATACAAGAATGGTGGTCACACCCACATTCCATGCTGCCTGGTAGCACTGGGATTCCCTGTTAGTTTACACCACTACCAGCAGTTGAGGAAGGTAGAGGTGGCTGAGTGGTGAGGAAGAGACTCGAGGTGACTCTGAAGTATAGTAGAAAATTGATGGTCCCACCCTAACCCGGCCCTTTACACGGTGCCAGGTTTCAAACCTCAGGCAATGGTGTGCTGCCAGCCTGCCTAAATCCCCGACCTGGTCCCTGCCCTGAGTCTTCTGCTCTGGGCCCATGTGTCCGCAATGCTGCCGCCATCGCTGCTGCCCCATTTGGAGCAGCTGCCAACAGCTTCTCCTAGCATCACAGGTGAGTGGGCGTCCCAACACCAACCTACCCTGGGTCAAACACCACTCTGGAAGCACCATGACCCCACTATTGTTTCCTCTCCCTGGCTCTGATGAGCCACCTTTCTGTCTTGATCATTTCTGAGATAGAAACTAAATATATGCTCAGGCTGGACTGGATGGCGGTTCTCCTCTGACAGGTATGCTCCACCAAGCCTGATCCTCTGTAGTTGGGATGGTAGACATGTGGTGTCATGCTCAGTCATCGGTTTAGATGGATTATTCCAAACTCGGTCCACAGCAGTGGATTCTTGACCACACGTGCAGCTCTTGGTAGGGCCTCAACCATTGGACCTCAGTCTCCTCACAGGAGAGTTGTGAGGTAACAAGGAATTTATACAGAGAGATCTCTGGAGAATGGCTAGGCAGAGAGGGAGAGGCCTTCAGATAAGGTTTTGGCAATTCTGTGAGCATATGACAGGAAGATACCAGAAAGGGCTCAGGTGGGGCCTGTTATAAATCATTGAACAGGTGTGGGATTATGAACCGAAACATGGCTCTCTTTCATTATTACACTATCCCCATGAGGAAGGAGATCCTTCATTTTGTTCAGTTTTGCAGCTGGGGAAACAGAGGCACAGAGAAGCCAGGTGACCTACTTATGACCTCAATTTCACAGGAAGCTCGGCCTGACTTCTCTACCATGCTCCCTAGGACAATGGATGCTATTCAGTCCACGTCTTGTGGTGGGAAGTTCACTTCTTTTCAGTCATGGGTCTTGAACTCTAAGATTGGACACTGTTCCCAAGCTCCTCATCTCAAAGTTAGCGCTCTATCACTTGAGCGCACAGTGCCACTTCCAATGTTCTGGTGGTTCTTTGGAGATAAGATTCTCACAGTTGTTCCTGCCTGGGCTCTCTATGAACCATGATCCTCATATCTCAGCCTCCTGTGTAGTTAGGATTAGAGTTTTATGCCACTGGCACCCGATTTAAGTGTAATTTTTATTTTCTTTCTCTGTCTCTCTCTGTCTCTCTCTCTCTCACTCTCGCTCTCAGGAACTGGCAGAATGGGTGCTAAAGGAGGTGGTCCAACGTCCCCAGGTGGCTGGAACCCAAGATGGCCCACTCGTTCTTGGGGTGAGCTGTGGGTCAGGAGCTGTCTCATTCAGCGTATTGATACATCTCCATGAGGTAAGCCCTCTATGCCCTTGAAAGACTGTGAGCGTTATTCATTGTCCATCTAGCTTTACTGGATTTACTATATTGTTTTCTTTTCTACATCATTTTCTAGCACCTGGCCAATATTATGGTACATAGTTACTGGATGAAAATGTAATGTCAACTTAGGAAAGTCATTTAGGGATCTGGGAATGTGGCTTCATGATATGGTGATTGCCTAGCATGCATGAAACCCTGAGTTCAATTCCTCAGTACCACATAAACAGAAAAACACTGGAAGTGGTGCTGTGCCTGAAGTGGTACAGTGATAGCTGAGCTAAAAAGCAAAAAAAAAAAAAAAACCAAACCAAAACAAAACCAAAAAACATTTAGTTAGTAAATGCAAAATAAAGAATCCATACTTGGAATATATAATTGCTCCTGTCATACTGACACCTGACAATAGTCCCTAATTCATGTACTTTATTTATATTAGGATATTATGTTGAAAAAACTTTTGTTCATTAGGTGACAGCAATTAATGGCTTGAATGTGCTCAGATATCAGGTGAAGATTAATTCTGGAAATTCAAAGCTTCCAGGTTTTTGAATGGTCACTGCTAATCACAATGAGAAGGGTAGTCTGAGATTTGGAAGTCTTTTTGGTTAGTCATGGCACCAAAACGGCAGAGGCAAAGTAACAGTTGTGACAGAAGAAAAGGAATAACTCCAGAGTTAAGTAATAAATGATAGTAACTAAGGTATTCCAGAAACTGTTTTAGAGAACTCTTTTTGGTTATTGAACAAATAGTTATCAACGAGTCTTATTCCTCATTACCTTTAGCATTCTAAATCTCTTAGGCTACTTGTTAATCTCTGTGTAATAAATGTATCTCCTTCTGTGCTGTTTATTCTTACCTTATCTTCTTTGCTTTCTGAAAATCTCAACCTTTCTATAGTTCTCTATGAACATTTCCTGATACTAAATACACCTACACAGATGCCAGAGAATGCTAATTTAAGGGTTCCATAGCTCATGAATCATTAATGAAACAACATGGAAAAGGAGGACATATTTATTGTTACCACAAATTTTCTGAAAAGCTGCAATGCCATCATTTGATTCAAATTTCCATCATTTGTCTACATAGTGTCATATCAGTGCACATAAATGCAAATAAGACCTGGGTGCTGGTGGTTCACGCCTGTAATCCTAGCTATTCAGGACACCAGATGATTGTGGTTCAAAGCCAGCCTGGTCAGGAATGTCCATGAGACCTTTATCTTCAATTTACCACCAGAAAGCCTGAAGTGGTGCTGTAGCTTAAGCCGTAGAGCACTCAACTTGAGCTGAAGAGCTGAGGGAGTGTGCCCAGGATCAGAGTTCAAGCCCCACAACCAACAAAAAGTGCAATTATAGCCTTTAGTTTCCCCAAAAGTTAGGACAAGATCAATAATCTTGCCAAGCAGAAAAAATAATATCAAATGATTCAGTGTACCTATTTTGCTGAGTTATTTAAGTTATGGCTTCTTTGCTAGACATAGTCTCTTCCTTTAAAAATTGTCAAATATTAGCTTTACAATAAACTTCATCTAATATTTCTTGTTTCAAAAGAGAAGTCTATACAGTTGATGTCACTTAGCTTTCTTACTATCTTAATACAAAGCCAAACCAGGCAGGAGAGTCTGTCAAACTCTTATCACAAATTGAACACCAAAAAACCAGAAGTGGAGTTTTGGCTCAAGCAGTAGAGTACTAGCTTTGGGGGCAGGTGGACACAAAAGACAGCTGTTCAAGAACAGAATCCAGCCTCTGGCTTCAAGCCCCAGAACCAACACAAACTAAACAAACAAGCAAATAAAAATCCCAGATATTTCTTTGGGACCTTCTTTAAAGAAGTACTGGTCAGAGAAGAGGCTCCTTTTGTTGATTATATTCAATGGATCCTGCTTTTTTGGAATCCGTTTTGCTCTGGAGAACTCAGGACCAGACCAAAGGAATTGATAACTGACTCCTGTATCAAGAGAATCATCTCAGGGGTGAAATATCCATCCATAAGACACTTTGAAACCTCCATGTCTTTGTTCCTTTACAGGAGAACACTTTTAAAACAACGTTATTTCCTTTTGTTCTATGCTGGCCTTCAAATGGTACATTATTTCTTTTTGTAACACTCTGAACTAGAAGTTTACAGAAAAATTTTATATGAGTAAAGAACACACTCGAAAAAGCCAGGGACAGAGGTTCCTTCAAGCCTTGGGATACTTTTCTTGTACAGCAAAAAGGAAAGCACAAGGTAACTTGAACTTTGTTATTCCTCTATGTTCCATTCCTCTCCTGGGGTCAGTTTCCACATCCAGTAACAGATACTTCCAGTAACAATCGATGGTGCTGCTTGAGGTATAATGAATATTTTCTGGCTTCACTGAAATAACACTAGAACACCTATGGACCTGAGGTAACACGTGTTTCAGAGACAACTTAGTAAAGAGAAAATATGAAATTTATATTGCTTATTAATACATTATACATGAGTACATTGAGTTCAAACTTTGTAAGTTCTCTGTAAATTGAAGCGAATTTTAAATGGGAAGAAGGTTCTCAGAACATTGTTTTTGTGAGTGTATGTGCTGTTCATTATTTCCCAAGTGGACATGAGCTATCAGTAAGGGAAACAATAGCAATAATAGGAGAAAGAGAAGTTCTGTGTTTAAGTATAAAGGTTCAATACAATATAGAAAACTACAAATAAGGCAACATTGAAACAATAAAGCCAAGTCCATTATGTAGATTTATGGGAGTGATAAACAGAAAGGACCACTCCTACGTGGAACATGAAGTATGAGGCCAATCTCATTCTAAATCATGCTTGCTAATCATTCAACTTTGTAGAAAGAAGAATGGAAGAATAATTCTTTTTCCAATGAAAGTCAGATATAAGAGCAAGGATTTAACTGGAAAAAAATTTCCATCTTGTGAGAGGAGCGATTATATTAGCAATGAACTGGTGGCTAAGATCACATTTTTTTTTCTTTACACACACACACACACACACACACACACACACACACACACACACACACACATATATATTTGTTGACTCAGGATATGTAATATGTGTGTTCATCTATCTTTATAAATTTCTTGAGTTAGGGGGTGGGAAGGTGGCTCAGTGGTAGATCGCTTGCCTCGAATGCGTGAGGCCCTGGGTTCGATTCCTCAGCACCATTTAAGCAAAAAAGAAAAAAGCTGAAATTGGCGCTGTGACTCACGTGGTAGAGTGCTAGCCTTGAGCTGAAGATCTGTGGGAAAGAGCCCAGGCCAAGAGTTCAGGCCCCATGACCGGACACCCCACCAAAACAAAAAAAAGTATTCTTGAGTTAAAAATCTGGGCTACAGCTTAGACATTACCCTCACAAAAATGTTTGTAGTTCAAAAGTTGATATTCCTGGAGAAATAAAACCTAAGAATGTAAAGGAGTCTGGGAAGTTAAGTTTGCATCCAGCCTGGGCAGAACACTCTTTGCAACAGTATATAAAATTAAGCAGTCAAAAGCTGGATTGGAAGAATGGCTCAGGTCATGGAATACCAGTCATGAGCAAGACTGCTGAATAAGAGCTTGAAGCTTTTGCATACATACATACAAACATACACATACACACAAAGGCACTTATATGTGCACACACAAATACACAAATGAAACAACTCTCAGAATGTGTAGAAAAGTTAGAAAAAAAAAGAATATATATTCTGAAGAAGACTAGAATCAAGTGATAATTTTTAATATTAAAAAGTCCTCAAATGAACTTCCTTCAAATAAGTTTGAGTATATTACCTAGGTAGGGACCAGAGATAGTAAGTGAGTCAATTAATCTTTATTAAAGGGATAGCATCCATGGAGGAATGAATCAGAGACCCCGCAGGTGCATCTGAAAATATTCATATCCTGTGTCAAATGTTAGAACATCTTTGAAAATAGTAGATAAACAGTCTGAACAGTCACTCTGGTGTATAATATCCCTGGAGAAGTTCAGAATTGGTAGTCTGTATCTAGATTAAATAAACCAAGAAACTATGGCAGGACAATGTGATACAAGCCTAGAATTCTAGCACTGAGATTAAGACAGGAGATTAGAGAGTGGAATCACATAGTGATACCTTCCCTGGACCAGGTAGTATACTTTTGTCTTAATAAAACAAAACAAACAAGAAGGGAATACATAGTTGGAAGTTTGGGCTAATTTTGTCATTATGTTTTGAGAAGTCAAATTTCCTGTTGAAATGCAACTCATACTTAATCCTCACTTGTGTTTTAAATTCTCTCTTAATTACAGAACATTCCTAGATGCAAAATCACACATGATTCCCATCCAAAATTTGAAAAAGTATGTTATCATTATAATGTTATATCCCAAAGAAATGATGAAGGATTACAAAACTTAAGCCTGGAAAAATTGCAAAGTACCTCTAATGTAGGATTTTTTGGGGGGGAGGAGGGCCCGGTCTTGGGGCCTGAACTCTGGGCCTGGGCGCTGTCCCTCAGCTCTTCAGCACAAGGCTAGCACTCTACCACTTGAGTCACAGCGCCACTTCCGGCTTTTTTCTTTTTGCTTATGTGGTGTTGGGGAATTAAACCCAGGCCTCAGGCATGCAAGGCAAGCACTCTACCACTGAGCCACCATCCCAGACCTAATGTACGATTTTGAAGATCTTGCTAAATTAGAATTTAGATTTAAAATAAATATTTTGATTTTTTTGTAATTTTATATTTTATAGGAATCTACAAAATTCTTTTTAAGTAGAGTATTTAATTGACAAATTCACAAATGATTTTGCATTCTATTTGCCTAGAATATTCTTTCAAGAGAGTTATAATTAGAACTTAGTTAATAGATAATGCCAACAGTTCATGTATAAAATTATAATTTGAACGTTGAAGACAGAGTTGCCAACAAATTGATGATATTGATTTATAAATTTAGAATAAGAGCAATTTTCAGATTCTTTGGTATAACATGGTATGAAGAGAATAATCGTGTGACATCTTTCTTCTACCTGTATGTAACACAGGAAGCAATTTCCTTAATTATTTGCTACTTTATACACTGAGACATATGTTAGGTTTGGGGTTTGTTTTTATTTTTGTTTTTGTTTTATTGGTTTGTCCTAGGGCTTGAACTCTGGGCCTGGACACTGTCTCTGAGCCTGTCTATGCTCAAGCTCGTGCCCTACAACTTCAACCTCAGTGCCACTTGCGTCTGGCTTTTGCTGAGAAGTTTATTGGAGATAAGAATCTAGGGAAACTTTCTGCTTGGGTGGGCTTTGAACTGTAATCTTCCGAACTTAGCATCCAGAATTTATATGATAGTTAAAAAAGTATAAATATAAATAGTATTTGCAAGTGTTCCGATCCCAAGAATACCAGTGGGGGGAAAATGATGCAACCCAGTTTGTTGTTGTGTTTTTTCCAGAACATGTATGGCATCCCATTTGCAGAGTTGTATTTTTTCACAATAGAGATAAGCTATTCATGATGTGAATTAAGGGAAGCTTGAGGTGTACCTAAAATTTTGAAACTGTTGGGCTAGGATGACTCTATATCATAAATATTGGTATTGATGTTCATAAAACTAATAGCTTATTGTGATAAACAATTGCTTACTCTTGAAGAATTAATTATTACCAATGCTAATTAGTTTTATCCTCTACCAGAAAGTGGTTATTTTTCTGTTGACTCTCAATCTGTAACACCCCGTTGGAAAATGCATCAATTGCAGAATTTCATAACATGCAAGCTGGTACTGTTTTGAATCTCTCAGGTATGGAATTTTCTGAATTTGAAAATGAGTAGTTACTAGTCATTGGAATGTTGAAGAACACATATATTCTGTCTTCTTAACAACTTATTTACTTTTAAAAGTTATAGGTTTCCATAGAATTAAACTGTTTTCGCTTTTAGTGTGAGAAAGTACTATATTTATTCTTTTTTCAAAATATTGGTAAAAATATTGTAAAAATATTGTCTATTCGGATAGCATTCAAGTTGATGGTACTCTGATAAAAAGGGTGTAATTAATTCAAATTAGACGACAAACAGTATTGATTTTTAAAAAGTTACTCCAAAAAGAATATTTACTATACCAATACAGTTTAATTTTATTTCATGCAGCTTATTTATTAAATTTCATTTTATTGTCAAAGTGATGTACCGTGGGGTTACAGTAATTTTAAGGTAGTGAATACATAACTTTTCAAACCTGTTACCACATCCCTCATTTCTTCACAGTCTTCCTTTACCCCAATACCCTTCACAACTTGTAATATACATTTCCAACATATTGTCTTGTGAGTATTGCTATTGCATTGGTTTGCCTTTTAACTTTGTCACACCATTTTGTTGTTCCTCTTCCCTTCCCTAATTAAGGTAAATATATACACAATACACAGGCTACCAAAATCAAATACAGTAGGGAATAAAGCATAGGGGAAAAAACAAAAAGAAAATAGAAATCACATAGTACATTAAAAACAACAACTGCAAACAATAATCTCTGCTTCCATGTCTTGAAGGTCATTATGCTCAAAATCAGCTTATAGGGTTATATATATGCATAACAAAGCCTCAAGAAAATAATAGTTTCATGGACACTATATTATGAAAACAACATGTTAACTGTTATTGATGGTAACGGTGGAGTTAGGATTGGTGAATTTGCGGTTCTAATAAAGGAATTTCAAAAGATTTTTAAAATTATGAGAGGTAAATTTTAATTTGTTCAATTTTTTTTAACAACTTAGCCTATTATGAAAATTTAAAATTGCTTGGGAGAATAGGCTTTCATGCAAAGTAATCCATGGAGATTTAGCTGAGAGGGAGCAATGTGGATGAAGATGGCATATTTTCACACTAAAAAAACAAACCTCAGAAACCTTGCTATAAATCCTGTAGGTTCGCTTGAGAATTGTCCTTACCCAGGAAATCTACTCTTACTGTGTGAAACAATGTTGTAGTGGAATTTAAATTCAAAGTTCTTTAAAAATAGACATCAAAATTTGTGAAATGACTTTAATTACCAAACAGTACTTCTCTGAAAAAGATAATTGGGTCAAAATATTTAAGGAGAAAGTGTCCTCAACAATGAAAGAAGGTATTGGGTTTACACTTTTCTGTTTCTAATATCTTCTACAATGACTTTGCGCGTGAAGCACTGAACCACAGAAAAAATCTGATTGGTTACTTGAAACCGATGATTTCACATTTCTTAGTAGCTCCTTATTAACATGAGAAAGTGAAGACTTCTCTTATTACATAAGCCAAAAAGTTTTGGAATCAGAAAAGAATTGAGCAAATTGAAAAGGCAAGAAAACGGATTCTTAGAAGCCCAAGGTAAGCATTTTGGTTTCAGCAGTGGAGGGAGGCCAAACTTTTGATATAGATTGGTGTAATATTTTTGCTAACTAAAGTGATTTTACAGAGCCTATTTACCTCACTACAATTTAGAACGGATTGAATGAAGATATGAAAATAAATTCCACATCCAAATAAAAGAGTTTTAAAAGAGAAACCATGAAGATTTAGAAGTGGGGAAGGCCTTATAGTCCTTCACCTTCACTAGACTTGAAGCCAAGAATCTCTGATTTGTTGGAAATCAGGCAAGATCTAAGAGGAGGACAGAGAAATAGCACATAGGAGCATTGTCCTTTTGTAACAGACACTGTCATCCAAGGTATGGGTGATTATACTCTATTCTTTTCCATACATCCTGCTGAGCAAATGCAAGTCCAAGAGAAAAATAATCTATTGAAATAATTTTGGAAAGAATAGCTTCACTGATCCTGATATTGTATCTAAGGAGAGTCTTAAGAGAGAAGACAAAATGGAGTATTCTTCGGTTTCCTCTAAGCATCTTGTTAGCAAAATATGTCTTTGAGGTTAGAAGTGATTGAACCAAAAATTGATGGAGTACTGATTTTTGAGGACACTTTAGACATAAGAAGACTTTCAATTTAAAAAAAAAAGAAAAAAGTATATCTAAATATTTGTGATCACAGCTTCTTGGAGTAGTATTTTGGAGACAAGTTTTACATTAGAGATTGTCCTCATTAACATTGATGCTGGGTTTCCGTGACACCGAAATGCAAGTGAGAAGTTTAATGGACTCACTTGGATAAGTAAACAGCATGATAGAAAAAAATGGAATATAATATTTACTGAATTATTTTGAACAATTACTTTGCCAGAACAAAGAAGGAAATATATAATGCAAATCACTTGACATAAACTTATGAATGAAAGTAGTCAATAGAAATGAGAGAAAACAGAGAGGACTGTTTCCTCTCCGGTGGAGTAATGGGGTCTTGATCTTGTTTCTTCCATTCTATCTTTACAAGCTATCAAGTGTGGCTCAGGATTGGAGTATCCAGTTCAGACCAAGAGAACATGCAGAAGAAAATATTTGCAGCAGATATAGGTGATTTATAACCTAAAACAATCTATTTAAATCTGTTAAAAATTTTCCTCTATCCCAAACTGCTCACTTTAAACAACTTTGTATGCTTTTCACAAGATTGTCCTTCATTAACTATTTAAAATTTTGAGAAGTCATCATCATACTCTATAGAGATTGCTGTTTGGTTGTGCTTTTTGTGTGTTTTTGTTTTTTGTTGTATGTTTTCACTGAATTACAAAAGGTTGTGCTAGTGTGTTTCAATTAAGTATGTGCATCTAATTGTCCAATGTTCCTGGATCAGAGTCACTCCTTCTATCCTTCTCAATCAACCCGTTCTACAAGATTTATTTCTGATTTACCACTTCCTTTCTCACATGTGTGCTTTGAGTATTCTAGCTGTATTTGCTCGTTGTTCCATTTCATTCATTCTATGTCATTACTATTATTCCTCTCTGGTTTCAACTTCCTGATAGTCATTCTGTTAAACTGTCTGCTAGTACTTTGAAAGGTTTATATACATTCCATGGAGTTTCAATTCTGCATATACTTGAACTGATGTCAGCTTATATTTCCATAATTCATTCATCTGAAGTGACAATTTGCAAGACTGGAGACATGGAGCACCTATTCCTCTTCATTTGGAAGATTAATCTGTAGTCAACAAGAAAGTTTAAAAATGGCTGAGAGGGCTGGGAAGGTGGCTCAGTGGTAGAGCACTTGCCTTGCATGCTCAAGGCCCTGGGTTCGATTCCTCAGCACGCCGTAAGCAAAAAGAAAAAAGCCGGAAGTGGCGCTGTGGTTCAAGTGGTAGAGCGCTAGCCTTGAGCCGAAGAGCTGATGGACAGTGCCCAGGCCCAGAGTTCAGGCCCCACGACTGGACCCAAAAAAAAAAAAATGGCTGAGAATGTATTCCTAACTACGAGTTTTATAAATGGCTTTGTACAGTGGTTTGTAATTATTTTATTTTACATGGCATAATATTTTCTATTACCGATAAGTTTTGGAAAAAGAAGAAAACTAAAATTTACTAGTGTTGAGGAATATGATAGAAATAGAAGACAGATTTTATGTTTGTCAAATCTCTGATGAGTACCCATATGCAAGAATTAAAGTTATATTTCTTACTGTGTTAGACAAATAGGGAAAACATAAAACACCATATGATAAGGCAAATATTCATGACTTTTTAAAATGTACTTATTATGTGATGAAATTTACTCTATTAGCTAATGTTTTGGTTTGAAATATGGGAGGCTGATCTATTTAACAAATTTTCGAAGTCACCTACTGAAAAAGACAAATGATGGGGGGTACTCTTTCTACATTTCAATGAATGGTTGAACCTCTTCGGCATTGGTGCTGGGTAAATAAATCAACTCTATTGTACCTTGCTCTACACTTGTAAAAGTTGTAATGCCACTAAATATTATCTACTTTTAAAGTGTTATTTTGGCAAATGTGATTTTACAAAGTTTATTTGAAAAGGAATACACTTTCAGCAGATTAAATGTAGGTTATCATTTGTTTGAGAATGACATCATTTTTATACTTCAGAACCAAGGTTTACTGAAGTAACAGTGTTTTGAAGCACTAAGAATTTTCTCAATTATTGTTTTTCTGAACTATATTTGACCTCTAGGTCAAGTTTTCCTAGCCTTGGTAGACCAATTATAGATCTATCGTTCCAGGAACTATTTTTTGGCCTGATGATGCTGGACTGAAATCATTCATTAATCATTAGGATAAGGGTATTACAAATAATCTCTTGACATTTGTGGTCTTGTTCACTCATATGGGATGGTCATCTGAAAATTGAAAGTTTGAATTACTGTACTTTCACATTTGGGATCTCATCCTGCATTTTAAATTGCCTTGCATTTCACAATTGCTTACTGCTAATTCATGCATTTCAAGGAATTGGGGCCCTGAAATATAGGAAATGAGAAATTGAGATGGGTCTTCAATTACTTTCTGTTGGCATGTTGCATGGGCCTCTGTGAGATCTCTTGCCCTAGTTATCTGATGATGCAGGTAACTGGGACCTGGGATCCTAGGACCCGTGGATCCTGTGGAAGAATAATACCTTTTAGACATATCAGCAAAATTTGAGTATAATCAGTAGGAATGCTTCAGAAATATGGAGAAAAACAGTTTGGGACCAGCGAGTTAAAACAATAAACAGAGCAGCAGAGTAAAATCCCTTATAGATTAAAGAAAACATTTTTTTTTTACCATGTGAATTCAGAAACCAAGAACAATTAGAAGGTATCACAAGTTTATACCGAAAACATTGCATTGATACTTTTTATATTCTGATATATATTCTAATCCTGATTATTTATATTCCAATCTATTTATTGTAATAAATATCAATTAATTTGTCAAATTATAAATTAATTCCAGTAAGATTCACTGTGTGAAATATAAAATCAGCACATAAATATAAAATATATAAGTATATATAATATAAGAAAATGCTTTGCATTGTTCTCTTGTTGTTAAGGTAACAAAGGCAACTGTTTTAAAATATTATTCCATTACCTCTACCTCAGTGTTTGGTAGAATTTAACTTAAAGCTTTACCATTCAGAGATGTACAGCCTAGAGGCAAGAGGAAACACTGTGATTAAAACATTACCAATTTAAGGCCTAATAACAAGGAGAAACATATGGACTTCTCCTGGAGCTATGGAATATATTTAGTTATAGAAAATCAGTGGTGTTAGTTCCTGCCTGATTGGATGGTAGACAGGCCAGGACATGAGGTAATCATGCATATGAACAATTTTTTCACCTTCTAAGCTTTAGCTACTTTTGAAATGATAGGGATAATAAATAATTATATTTTGAAAAAATACCTTTTAGCCTGAACAGTTCTGTCTGAACTGTTCATCTCTCTATAATCCCTTCTTACTAAGATTATTTCTGCTCCAGTAAGACAAGCTATGCTGTCAGGGTAAGATATTCTGGTTGGTCTGTTCCTAAATGGAGCAAAGGTAATGGGTCAGGCAAACATTTGTGCCAGTAAGACCTCATTTGGGAAGTTTTAAGCTGGAGAAATTTAGAAGTAGCTCTTAAGCAAGGCTTACTTTGAATCCATTAGCTCCACAAAGCTAACTCAGTTGATAAATAAGTACTTGAAAAGCCATTACCTTTGGACCTACCTATAATGGCTTCAAAGTATTATCAAATTTCAAATGAAAAATTCTTAAAATGTCTATTGACAAAAAATTGCAAATGTGAGCAATTGAACAAACAATGTAAGTTTTTTCCACCATAAACAAATTTTACAAAAATAAGATGAATAGTAATTTAGGGAACAATAAGGTTTCCTTGTTACAAATAGGCAACCAAGGATAAATGCCTGTATTAAGATTGCATCATTAACTACTTAAATTTACAGGATACTACATGCTTTAGCAGCACATCTACCCGAATTACAATACAGAGGTTAACATGGCTTTTTCACGAGAGCCATGTTAATGATATGAAAATTTGTGAAGTATTCCATATTTTCCTTTCTTCAGATGCAAGAAATGGAAAACAGTTATGAAAAAATTGATTACAAATATACAAGTGTAATAATACATGTAATTCATAGAAATAAAAGTTAGTTTGACATCAGTGTATTCAATCTTCACTTTTCAGAAAGGCCTTTACATAGCATAACATTTATAAAACTTTGAAATTAGATAACATTGTCATTTTATCCCAAATAAATAAAATTATATAAGGACCTAGGAATTAAAGGAATCTTAAACTGTTTCTATATGGAATGCAATTCGAAAGGACACATTTAGTAATGAATCCATATATTATAAAAACAATGTCGAATTCAAAGTATTATATCTAGGAGAGAAAGAAATAGATTATGGACATTATATAAATAGAATACAAAATATTTTAAAATATACTTTTTTCAGACAAGCACCAGAAATATCCTTAGTTTCTATACTACTCATTTCAACAGATAAGTTAAAATTATTTCTGATATAAAAAATCACACTCTATATAAATCATTATAGATGTATACAAAAAAGTCGAATATATTTTGACATCAAACTCAGGCAATTCACTTGGAAAAGTACCATGGAATCCATGAATTTCTAAAGTAAAATATTGCTGTTGCTTTGTATTGTGAAAATATTTTGTATGGACACATGGGATGGACTGGCACTTTTGAAATTTAAGAAACTTAATGGAAACATTAGGACTTAAGAGAACAATTTGTACAGCTTTCCACAACTTCAAAGAGGTAGTGATACATACTTATCCTTTTGGCAATATCAAATGCAGTTTCTTCCAAGTTGTGTTCAGATCTGGTTTGATATAATGGGTCAACAGAAGGAGATCCAGCGTATCTTTGCTATATCTATACCCAGCAGCAAGATACAAGGGGGTCAAGAGGCCTTTGGTTTGGCCATTGGTGTCTGCATCATGATGAAATAAAGAAGCCACTCTGATATTATCCCATGTATAAGTAATGTGCAGGGGTGTCCAGCCATTCACAGTTATTCCATGAATATCTGCTTTGAGCCACCAACTCATGGATAATGTCTAAGTGTCCACAGTAGGCTTCTAGATGAAGAGGTGTATAATCATCGTTATCCCTAGTGTTCACATGAGTGGCCTTTATGGAAAGTAGTCTCTGCACTGTAGTAGGGCGATTACTTTCAGCAGAACAAAGAAGAAATTTGCTTGATCCTATTCCATTTTTTCTTGCAATTGATATCATTTCTCACTTTTTCATCTTGTTCCTCAACTTCATCAGAATTGCCTAACCAGACACTTTGAGTGCCAGTGAGAATGAGCTGTCCATGTATTTCCCCAATAGTTCACATTGGATAAACTAGTCAGAAATATCCGGTGAATTTTCTGCATCTGTTTTATTCACTATTATTTATTTTCTCTTTTTTCATTTATACTATTCTAAATTATTCTATCTGGAGAGTAGGGATTTGGTAGAGAGCAGAGGAAAGATTTTCCTCCGTATTCAAAGGGACAAACTGAAAATGAGGATCAGTGGTGTCTTCATGTGCAGCTTATTCTAGGAATGAGAAAATAGGAAATAATGCCTTATATGTAAATGAATTGGGAAATGACAGAGCAGAAAGTGAAATGATGCAACCAAAAAAGATAAAAGCAAAATAAATTAAGATAATTATGGAGTAATCATATTACCTGTGAGAACCATGAGAGGGAGAGAGGAAGAGAGCGACAGATGTGCAATGATCTAGCTAGCCACAAAATCCATCCCTCTGATCAAATTATAGAGCAAATAATTTTATTTTTTAAAAGAGACAGAAATAGAATTTAAGATCAGATGTCTCCATTGTTTTTAATTATATTTTTCTTATCTTAAATACTTGTACAAGGGAATTTCCATTCAACAAATCAGTTTTTTTTTAAATATAATGGATCTTTATATAACTTTTCCAAACCCTTCCAAAGCTCATCGCAGTTTAATTTTTCTAGTTTCATACATCTACATTGAATATTATACCTTCACTCTCTTCCTCCATAACTCTATTCCTTCCTTTTGACTTCCACTAACATCTTTCAAGTGATAGTGTCCTGGTATTCATTTTGTTGGAGTAAAGTTCAATTTTATAAGAAATTACACCTTTGAAATACTCCTCTGCAAATCACATGCTTTGGTTAATATTTTTGTGTAAACTTGTATAAATTTCTAGCTTCCAAATATGAGACAGAACATGGGCCCTGAATAATTTACATTTGGGTCAAATAAAAGTCTGCTTCCAAAAGGAGAGTTGACTTTAGAGAAACATAATGAGTTGTATGTAAATAGGTGCTTAGCTGATTTTGTATATTTGTAAACTAATACAGGGAAATAGATTACAGCACGGTTAAAAAAAGAACTTCTCATTGAAATACTCATTTGTGTGTGTGTGTGAGAGAGAGAGAGAGTGTGTTTGTACACATGCACGTGTACACACGCACACGCATGTGCTAGTGCTCATTCATTCATTCATCATTCCTGAGGCTTGATAGTGCCTGGGAACTCTCCCTAATCCTTTGTGACCAAGGATAGTGGTTTACCACTTGAGCCATTGTTCCATTTCTGTTTTTTTGGAGATAATCGCATTTATTTTCATGATTGGACTGGCTTTGAAAAATGGTCTTCATATTTCAGCCTCCAGAGTAGCTAGCTAAGCTTCTTCAGCCTCTAAGTATCTAGTTAAAATTGGGCCTGTCCTCTATGCTTCAATGCTCTTTTATTCTTGTCCTGAGGTGTTCACATGCTTAAGTTATATGTATGTCTAGTTGCTTTAAAAAATACTCTTACTGCTTGGCACCAGGGGCTCCCATCTGAACTCTAAACTATTGAGGAAGCTTGAGAACAGAACCCAGGCCAAAATTTTAATGGACTTCCTTCTCAATCTATAGCTTGGTGCATTGGGTTATTTCTACCATCCTGCACTATCTACAGGTTAAGATTGGAAGGACTGCAGAATCCAGGCCAGCCAAGGTAGGAATCTAGACAAGTTGGTGTGCAACTCTTATCGGCTAAATGGGAAGGCTAAAAAGACAGATCAGGTGCATGTTTTGTGAAAAGGGAACCCCTATCCTAAAATTTACTACTGATATGACACCAGCCTAACAAAAACAGTACCCCAAGTTGAACACAATTTCCCACAACCAAAATATTTATGGACATTAACATCCAAAACTTAGTATAACCTGCTCTTTGTTCTAATATCAGCTTCATCTGGTTATCATATGATGTGACAATAGTTTCTTCATTAAAGTTTTTATATATTTTAAAAGACCTAGAAATTCTTTCTCACTTATTCAGTGCAAACGAATGGCAAATTGCCTCATTTCTTACATATTTGACTACCACTATAAATTCATCTTATGATTATTATTAATAGTAACATATTCTGATTTATTACTTTACTTTTTAACACTTTTTAAACTTTTGGCTTCTTGGCTGAGGTTGAAGTATTTAAATAGTATCATCAAATTACATTACTTGGGTACTTTGGGTCAATTTCTAAAAAGGTTTTAACCAATGGCTTCTAGTAATTCTGTTGTTTTTTTGGGGGGAGGGTTCTGTCCTGGAACCTGAACTCTGGGCCTGGGTGCTGTCCCTTAAGGCTAGCTCAAGGCTAGCACTCTACCACTTGAGCCAGAGCGCAACTTCCGGCTTTTTTTTCTGTTTATGTGATGCTGAGGAATCTAACCCAGGGCCTTAAGCATGCAAGGCAATCGCTCTAACACTGAGCCACATTCCTAGCTCTCTACGAATTCTTAATTGGTATATTAATTAGTTTATTTTTAATTTCAATATAATTTTATTGTAAAGGTAATGTACAGAGGGGATACAGTTACATAATTAAGGTAATGTGTACATTTATTATGGAAGGAACATTGTTATCTCTTCCATTGTTTTTTTTGCACAATCAAAAAAAAAAACTACTAAGGTATCTCCTGTCGCTATTGTCAAATGGGTACTTTTCTTTCTTTGTTCATGCATTTTTTATTATAAAATTGATATACAGAGTGTTTACAGTTACTTAAGTCAACTAAAGATTACACTTCATTTTATTTTCTGAATTTCAAATTTTGAACTTATTTTGTTTTGTTTCTTTAGGGTAATTCTTTTTTCAGACTTGTAGAATTAGTTAATTTAGTTTTGCATAATTTTAACACATGTAAATTATTCAGACATATATTTTGCTTTCAAAATAGTTAACATGTGAATATGTAAAAATTATTTTCTTAAATTTTATATGGTTGGTGAATTTAAATAAATTTATTTTCTTATTATTTCTAAAGATATTTGTCCAGGTAACAAATACTGCATTTTCAAGAAGCATATACTTTATTAAAAAAGGCCTTATATAGTATTTTTTGTTGTTGTTGTTGGTCGTGGGGCTTGAACTCTGGGCCTGCAAAAGGCTTTATTACTTTGTCACTTTTTGGAAATATTTGTACTTGAATAAAAAAAAATGTTTGAGCTAGGCATAGTGGTTTGTGGTTTCTATTTTCTAACTATGGTCGGAAGTGTAAATAGGGTTTGTAATTCGGGAGAGACTGAAAAACTATGATATTTTATCATAAAATTTCCAGAGTGAAATGATTAGAGATATAGCCATCCCTAGCAAGATATAGAGCACCTGGTTATCATATTCTAAATCTTGAGTTAAAACAACAGAAACATCAATCTTTTGTCAAAATAAAAGGACACATATTTCAAAATGTTTATTATTTAAGACTTGTTTGCAAAGTTCTCATATCTTTTATTTATTAATTTTCAATTTACTTAATCTATAAGAATCCAAGTATCTTGTGAATATTTTATTTCTTCTGAACTTTTAAATTGTATGGGCAATATTATGATTCCATATATTAAAATAATTTTACTATTTGTGATAATTTTCTCTGTTTAATATGATAATAACAAATGTGTGTATGCGGTGTGTGTGTGTTTATGTGGGTTTTTTGTGTGTGAGTTTTGTGTGTACTTTGTAATGCTTGGGAGATCACACAATTGCTTCACATATGTTAGGCCAATGTTTTAGCACTGAGCTATAGTATCTAGTTATAATACAAATTGTATTTTAAATTATGACTTTTGTATTTTCATTCCTAGTATGTTTTTTCAAAATTATATATGATAGGACGGGGGAAGATGGTGGAGGACAATCTGGAGTCTAAGTAAGCTCTCGCATAGAAAGGAGTTTTAGAGTTCCAGTGAACCGTCCTAAGCCAGAGAATTACACCAAGTGTGCTATCACAGGATAGAGAGTTAGGCCAGAGAAGGAAACCCAGGCAAGAAGACACTTCTGAGCTCTTGCCAGCAGCCGCCGCGGCGGCGGCAGCTGGCGGTGGGTGAGCGCAGGAGTCATACCTGAGCAACAGAGAGTCCAGGACGAAGGAGCCAGATGCAACAGGCAAGCGGATTCTACTCAACACCAGCAAGAACTGACAAGGAGCAGATATCTTCATCCTGCAGTTCGCAGACCAGAGACAACCCAGGAACTAAGACTCGGCATGAGTAGTAGCCTGACGTCCTCACTCCTTCTCAGGGAGCAGAGGAGGGAAGGCCACCCCTCCCCACCACAGCACCTGTGATCTCCATCTTGGATACCGATTAAGCTCGGAGGAGCTGCTAGCTCCAACTCAGGCCTTGGAATAAAATGAGTCATTTAGCAGGTCACAAGAACTTAACGGTGGTGTGACCTGCCAGACTCAGCTCCACCCATGAGAAAGTCACCCAGCTCGGGCACCAGCCCTAGGAGTGGGTTTCTTCACTGGGTAATCATAGCCAGAGGCTGCCCCTCCCTCTAGCAGCCTCGACAATCAATAGAAATTCAGTAAACAGAAACACTGAGAATGGGTCCAGGCTGGGCTCTGTGAGGTTTTCACAAACTAGCCCCGGAAAAGCTACTGTTTGTTGAAAGGCCTCAACTCTACCCAGAACTTAGCCTCATCACTGCATCCCCCTCTTTTGTGATACTCAAAACATATCAGCCTCCCAATGAACTAGCCTGGGAGGAGGATCACCAAATCCTGTGTAAAGCACAGCATTTTTCTGCCTGTTTGAACAAACTGACTTAAGAAACCAACCAAGCCACAGGACCACAAGCAGACCAGAGACTCCAACAAGAGGCTGGTAATGGACACAAGGGAGATACAGGATTTTTCCCACTCCTCCCAAAAAAATCAAAGAAGTTTTTTTTTTTTTCTTTTTTGTCGTTTTTTTTTTTTTTTTCCTCTCTTCTTCGTCTTCTTTTTTTTATTTTTTATTTTTGGTACCTTGTATAAAAATTTTTTTTTCTTTTCTAAAACTTTTTTTTTAATCTTTAATCTTTGCCTTTTTTGAAAAAAAATTGTTTTCCAGAAACTTTTTTTCCCCTTATAATTTTTTTTCTTTCTTTTTTGGTCTTCTTTCTCTTTTTTTCTTTTTTAATTATCTTTTTGTTTTTTGTTTAGCTCTACTGAACTTCTCATCTTTTTCTTCTTCCTTTCTTATCCTTTTCACCTTCTCTTCTCTTTCGGTCTTCCTTATGTGACTTAATTCTTGTCCTGCACATCCTCAGATTAACCCGTAGTTGACTACTAGACCCTATCCCCTATTGTGTACACACTTAATCCACAAATTTATTACTCAAATCAAAACCTCTAAGACTTAAATTCCTTAATAGCAGTACTACCTCTTTATAACTATATAATATTTTAAGCATTTTTATTTTTAAGTTTTTCACTTCTCCTTTATATCCCTCCCCTTCTCTCAATAAATTCACGTTCTTATCTAAATAGATTGTTATCGAATCTACATAATTTTATTAATTTCTACCTTTTTTTTTCTGGTCTCTTTTCTTTTCCCATTCCCTTTCTTCTTTTTTTCTCTCTCTCTACTTTCATCCTACCCAACCTATTTCCTGCTTTGAGATTAGGACTTAGTTAACTCTCCCTGAGCCTCCCCACATCAATCTATTCCTATTTTTTTACCCACATCTCTCCCTAACCCTAATAATTTCTGGTCTTCCAAATTCTTCTTTGCGGTTCGTAGCCCATTAACGTATAGTTGTTTGGTGTTGAATAGATGTATCTGTTGAACTAGATTGTATCTGTAGACTATTGACTGTGCAAATTCAGACTTGGGTTGATGCTTGCCTTAAGATAGTGTTCTAGCACAAACCTGGTGCTATTTTCATCTCAAATGGGCAGAGTAAGCTGGAAAAACACAAGAAAAATGGCAAATCCGGGTATCTCGATTCCCAATACCTGATAATCAAGGAACAGAACAGATAATGAATAATCCAGAGGAGAATTCCCAAATAGTTCTACGTACACTGTTGGCAAACATGATAAATCAAAAGATTGAAAGCAAACAGAGGACTCTGTATGAGCGTGATAGGGAGAGAGAGGAGGCAATCCAAAAATTTATACAGGAATATCATAAGCGTGAGGAAGTTACTCAAAAACTGACACAGGATTTGCATGAGCAGCTTGAGAATACTCAAAGAGAAAGGCAGGAATGGCCTGAACAGGCTGAGAACACTCATAGAGAACTACAGGAATCCCACGAACGGGAGGAAGTTAATCAAAGAGTAATACAGGAATTGAGAGAGCAGGAAGAGAATACACAAAGATCACTAAAGGCATTCATGGAATCCATTAACAAAGAGCTGAAGGAAGAAAGGTAGACCAAAAAGGGAATGCTGAATGGAACCCAACATAAGGAATGGGAGTCCAAGTAAACCATAACCAATCAACTAAGTGATCTGAGAATCAACACTGAACATCAAATTAAGGAAGTAAAGAAGTTCATAAAAGATCTAAAACAAAGCTTCAACAAACATTTTGAAGCCATCAAAGCTGATCAATTAGAAGGGAAAGAGATAAAAAACAAAGTAGAAAATCTAGACAGCAGGTTAGACCATGCACAAGATCGAATCTCAGGGATTGAAGACAGCCTAGATATTATAGAGAAAGAACATACAACCACCCAAGACAAGTCCAAGAAATATGATAGATCTATCCAACACTTGGAAGACACAATCAGAAGGCCTAATCTAAGGATAATGGGTGTAGAGAAGCATCTAGAAACAGAAGTTAATGGCCTAGGAAATTTGTTTCACAGGATCCTTGCAGAGAACTTCCTAAACATGCAAAAAGATAGGCCTATTCAGATACAAGAAGCATTTAGAACTCCAAACAGACCAACCCAGAATAAGACATCCCACCTTCACATTATAATCCACACAGGATCAACTCAGACCAAGGAAAAGATCCTTAAAGCTGTCAAGGAGAAAAGATTAATCACCTATAAAGGGAAACCAATTAGAATCACCTCAGATTTCTCAGCAGAGACAATCAAAGCAAAAAGAGCCTGGAACGATGCATGCCATCCCCTAAAAACAAACAACTATCAACCAAGAATACTGTACCCAGCTAAACTCTCCTTCATAACTAAAGTCTAAATAAAAACCTTCCATAGCAAACAAAAATTGAAACAATACATCTCCACCAAACCAGCCCTACAAAAGATTCTTAAAGATGTCCTACACATAGAAAACCAACAAGACCAAAATAAAGGCCAAGAAACTGCAGCCAAACTGAGAATCCAAGAACCATAGGAAAAACCCAGTTTTTGCAGCCCCCAAGAAGGTGGATAACATGGCAGAAACTCCCAAATACTTCTCAGTCCTTTCTCTTAACGTTAATGGAGTGAATTCTCCAATTAAGCGACATAGACTGTCTAGTTGGATTAATAAACAAGACCCTTCTATCTGCTGCCTTCAGGAGTCACATCTTGCCGGTAAAAACAAACACATTTTCAATGTTAAAGGTTGGAACAAAATCTACCAAGCAAACGGCCCCCATAAACAGGCGGGAGTTGGAATCCTAATATCAGATAAAATAGACTTCAAATAAAATTCCTGAGAAGAGATAAAGAAGGTTGCTACATACTAATTAAGGGATCTCTCTATCAGGAGGATAGTACAATTCTAAATATCTACTCGACAAGCAATGGAGCACCCAAATTTATCCAAGAAACACTACTTTCCCTCAAATCCCATATAAATCCAATGACATTAATGTTGGGGATTTTAACACATCGCTCTCCCCACTAGATAGATCAACTCGGCAAAAACTCAACAGAGAAACTTCAGATCTAAACAGCTGCATAGATCAACTAGATTTAACAGATATCTACTGAACAGTTCACCCAGCAGAATCAGAATACACGTTTTTCTCAGCAACACATGGAACATTTTGTAAAATGGACCACATTTTAGGCCACAAAGCAAACTTGTCTAAATTCAGAAACATTGAAGTTATACCTTGCATTCTCTTTGACCACAAGGCAATAAATTTAGAACTCAACACCAAAAGCCACCAAAGAAAGTCTGTTATCACATGGAGGCTGAACAACACACTGCTTAAACACGAGTGGGTCATGGAAGAGATTAGAATGGAAATTCAAAAGTTCTTGCTATTCAACAAAAATGAACACACAAATTACCAGCTCCTCTGGGACACAGCAAAAGCACTACTCAGAAGGAAGTTTATAGGTCTGAGGTCCTACATCAACAAATTGGAGAGGTCTGAAACCAACAACTTAATGACACATCTGAAACTCCTTGAAAAAGAGCAGCAAATAAACCCCAATCCAGTAGACGGAAAGAAATAATTAAAATTAAATCAGAATTAAATGAATTAGAATCCAAAAAAACTATAGAAAGAATCAACAAAACAAAGAGTTGGTTCTTCGAAAAAATTAACAAAATTGACAGACCCTTAGCAAATCTTATCAGAAAAGAAGAGAAAACACCGAAATAAATAAACTCAGAGATGAGAATAGAAACATCACCACGGAAACAATCAAGATTCAAAACATTATAAGGAAATATATCTCAAAACTTTATGCTAATAAGTTTGAGAACTTGACAGAAATGGACCTTTTCCTAGCAAATATTGACATTCCAAAACTAAACTAAGATGAGTTAAACCAGCTTAACAGGCCCATATCAAGCATTGAAATAGAAAGAGCAATAAGAGACCTGCGAGCTAAGAAAAGTCCAGGACCAGATGGTTTTACAGCGGAATTCTACAAGACCTTCAAAGCAGAGCTCACACCAATACTCCTCCAACTCTTCAATGAAATTGAAAGAGAAAGTTCACTATGGAACACATTCTATGAAGCAATCATAACCCTCATCCCAAAACCAGGCAGGGAATCATCAAAGAAAGAGAACTATAGACCCATTTCTTTGATGAACATTGATGCAAAACTTCTCAACAAAATTTTGGCCAAACGACTTCAACAGTTCATCCAAAAAATCATACACCATGATCAAACAGGATTAATTTCAGGGCTGCAAAGCTGGTTCAATATACGCAAATCAATTAATATTATTCATCACATCAACAGGAGCAAGAATAAGAACCACATGGTTATGTCAATAGATGCAGAAAAAGCATTCGACAAGATCCAACATTCCTTTATGATGAAGGTTTTGGAAAAATTAGGAATCCATGGAACATTCCTCAATACAATAAAGGCTGTATATGACAAAACTACAGCCAGTATTATACTTAATGGTGAAAAACTGAAGCCATTTCCTCTTAACTCAAGAACAAGGCACGGATGTCCACTCTCTCCACTTCTCTTCAATCTAGTATTAGATACCTAGCTACAGCAATAAGACAAGATGCATACATAAAGTGGATCCAAATAGGGAAAGAAAAAATAAAACTCTCCCTCTTTGCAGACGACATGATCTTGTATTTAAAGAATCCCACAGACTCCACACCCAAATTACTCAAGCTGATTCAAAACTTTGGCAAAGTAGCAGGGTATAATATTAACCCCCCAAAACCAATGGCTTTTCTGTATGCCAACAATGAGAAAAGTGTGGCTGAAATTAGGAATGTAACTCCATTTGTAATAGCCCCACAAAAAACAAAATACCTAGGAATTAACTTAACCAAAGAAGTGAAGGACCTCTATGATGAAAACTAAAATCTTGAAAAAGGAAATCAACACAGAACTTTAAAAATGGCAAAACCTCCCATGCTCCTTGGTTGGAAAGATTAACATCGTGAAAATGGCAATACTTCCCAAGGCTATCTATAAATTCAACGCGATACCTATCAAAATTCCAACCTCATTCTTCAAGGAAATAGAAGAGGCAATCCAAAAATTCATATGGAACAATAAAAGACCCCAAATAACAAAAACGCTCCTCAACGGAAAGAACACTGCTGGAGGAATATCAACACCAAATCTCAAACAATACTATAAAGCCATAGTAATCAAAACAGCT
The DNA here is from genome assembly GCF_019054845.1 of Dipodomys spectabilis. NCBI lineage: Eukaryota > Metazoa > Chordata > Mammalia > Rodentia > Heteromyidae > Dipodomys > Dipodomys spectabilis. The sequence continues at coordinate 1,488,133 of NW_024871131.1, read as the reverse complement.
TGGTATTGGCATAAGAACAGACCTCAGGACCAATGGAATAGAATTGAAAACCCAGAAATTAACCTACAGACCTATAGCCATCTAATCTTCGATAAGGAAGCTAAAACAATAGAATGGAAGAAAGACAGCCTCTTCAATAAATGTTGCTGGCAAAATTGGTTAACTAGTTGTAGAAAACTAAAGCTAGATCCCTATATATCACCGTGCACCAGAATCAACTCCAAATGGATTAAAGACCTGGAAGTCAAAGCAGACACTCTGAAAACATTACAGGATGGAATTGGAGAAACTCTAGGTCTCCTTGACTCAGGACGAAATTTTCTGAATAGAGACCCGGAAACACAACAAATCAAAGAAAGGTTGGACAAATGGGATTGCATGAAGTTGCAGAGCTTCTGTATGGCAAAGGACATAGCTAGCAAGATCAATAGAAAGCCCACGGATTGGGAGAAGATCTTTACTAGCCATACAACGGACAAGGATCTCATATCTAAAATATACTTGGAACTCAAAAATTAAATCCCCCAACAACAAATCCTCAAAGAAACAACTGCCTAATAAATAAGTGGGCGAAAGACTTAAAGAGAAACTTCTCTGAAGAAGGAAGAAGGATGGCCAATAGACACATGAAGAAATGCTCAACATCCCTAGCCATAAAAGAAATGCAAATCAAAACAACATTAAGATACCACCTCACTCCAGTTAGAATGGCAAAAATCAAGAACTCTAACAACAACAGATGCTGGAGGGGAAGTGGACAGAAGGGAACCTTACTTCATTGTTGGTGGGAATGTAAACTTGTTCAACCATTTTAGAAAGCAGTATGGAGGTTCCTCAAAGACTTCACATAGAGCTCCCCAATGTCCCAGAAATCCCACTTTTGGGCATTTACTCAAATGTTTACAAACAAGACCACACTAAAGCTACCAGCACAACTATGTTTATTGCAGCATTATTTACCATAGCTAAGATATGGAACCAACCCAGATGCCCTTCAGTAGATGAATGGATCAAGAAAATGTGGTATATATATACACAATGGAATTCTATGCCTCCATCAGAAAGAATGACATTGCCCCATTTGTTTGGAAATGGAAAAAAATTGGAAAAAATTACATTAAGTGAGGTAAGCCAGGCCCAAAGAAACATAGGCCCCATGGTTTCCCTGGTTTGCAATATCTAGTATATTTATGAGTCAAGCAGAAAAGGTCAGATAATGTGACGTTAGGAAAATGAACCCTTAGATATGTATTTTAATGTTTTTTTCTTTCATGCATGTGTTTCTAATGCATTTATAAGATTATTTCTTTGTTACTTTGTGGGTTCCTCCCCCACAGTATAACCGCTGCTTTCACTATATTTGATGTCAGTATAACTTGTGGAGGAGATGGGGAAAAACAAGTCGTTTAAGGATACAGGTGGACCTATTGCATCAATGAGAAGTACAAGTTGTCCTGTCTAAAACGAGCTTTACAACGTCGGTTCCGGGGGGAGGGGAGGAAGAAAAGGATTGGGATTGGAGGGGGAGGGGGGGGCTGGGAAGCTATGTGAAGGATAAACAAAGGAGGGGGCTGCAATGCTTGGTAAGAAATGTACGCATTATTCTGCCCATGTAATTGTAACCCCTCTGTACAGTATGTTCACAAATAAAATAAAATAAAATAAAAATTATATATTATAAAATGTGATCCATCTTCTCTCCACGTTAGCAATTGTTAATGTTATTCTTTCTCTTATTTCCTTGGAAATTAATTATATTCCTATTACAACTTCTTTACATTGTAACAGCTCTATAAAATGCTTTATTTTCTATTTTATTTTTCCTTTGTTATCTGACTTTCAGTCCAAACTATCAAGTGGATTATAAAGAAACTAGATTCAGGACATTTTATTTTTCTCCTTCTCTTCTCTGAAGTCTTCATGTTTTTTGAAACAATACCAATGACATACAGCTCCTATGTGGTCCACCATTCTTCCCCCACTCACTCTCTTCTGCAGAACAGCTCAAGTCATTATCGTTGAGCTATATTATGCTGTACTGTTATCTAAATCTTAACTCATTAATAAATTAATTTTAGTTGCATTGGGCAGTCTCTAAAGACATTTTGTATATATAATATCAGGGTTTTGTATTTTCACAAGGTGTGAAATATGAGTGACTATGAAATATTTAGATATCTCTGTAGAATATTGGTCCACCTGCTCAATAATCTCTTAAGTAAATTCAAGGAATACAGGTCAGTCAGAGAAATCTTGTAAAATGGTGGAGCTTGAGCCTCCATACTAGCTTTGAATAGTATTACCATGTTTAGTAGTGAAGACAACATAGTTCTACTATAAGAACAGACACATAGAAGAAGGTAACAGATTTGTCAAAAATAAATTCTTAGTTTTATGGTCCACAGATTTTGAAAAGGATGCTATGACCTTATGAAATAAAAACAGAATCTTAAATGGTTGTATTGGCACTATTGCCTCTCTAGATTTAAAGAATGATCTTAGACTACTACCTCAATCCTTTGTTTGTTTGTTTGTATGTCGGTCATGGGGTTTGAACTCTGGGCATGGGCGCTGTCCATGTACTCTTCAGCTCAAGGTGAGCACTCTACCGCTTGAGCAACAGCAAAACTTCCAGTTTTCTAGTGATTTATTGGAGATAAGGGTCTCATGGACTTTCCTGCCTGGGCTGGCTTTAAACCACGATCCTCAGATCTCAGCCTCCTGAGTAGCTAGGAGTACAGGCGTGAGCCACTGGCTCCTGGCTTCAATTCTTTGTTATTGTGGGACCATTTAAGTAGGAAAAAGTCAAGTAAATATTTTGTATGAACCTAAACTAAGTGGGATAATATCATATTGGTGTCTCTTTAACTTGGAAGTTATAGATTATGTCTTTTTATACTTTAACTTGGGACAATTATCTGCTGTCAGTTATTTTCTTCTCTTACCCTTTTTTTGCCCTTCTCCTTACATAATTATTATTTAAAGAGACATAATTCAGCTTGCATTTCTAAATTCTTCAAAATTATCTCAACTACTTCATATTTCTGGCAGACTCCTATATATTTCTCAAGGGAAATATTTTGTCACTACCATTTTTATCCTATATGATATTGGATATCTTCCTGCCTAATTCAGTGCAAGATATACTTTAGACTCATCCAGATATCTCAACACTTGTACTACCATAAAATACTATCTTCCTTGGAAATCATGATATTAGTATATCTGGTGAGTTGGCATCTGCCATTTTTGCATGGCCTTAATTGATACTTACATGCAATCATGTTTTAAACCAATATACCACTCAGTAGATGAACAAATTGACAAAATGTTGTTTATATACGTACAGAGGAATTCTATGCTTCCAATTCATAAGGAAATGGAAAGACTTGGAAAAATCTTACTAAGAAAAATAAGCAAGACCCAAAGAAACAGATTCCATGATTTCCCTCATTTGTAATAACTAGGAAATATCTAGGATAGTCCTAGCAGATGAGCAGAATGGCTCAATAGCTATGTATAAATGACCACATAAAATGAGGTGAGCAAAATAAACTCTTAGATATGGAAAGAGAGGTTTTTCTTTGTCGTTGTTGTTTTTAATGTACAATGTGATTTCTTTTTTTCTTTTGTGTTTTCCTCTATGGTTTGTCCACTGTTGTATTTGATTTCACTATCCCGTGTATTGTATATACATTTATCTTCATTTGGCAAGGGAAGCGGAACAATAAAACGGTGAGACAAAGGACAAAAGGCAAACCAATGCAATAGCAATACTCACAAGATAACATTAGAAATTTACATTACAACTTATGAGGAGTATTGGAGTGAAGGAAAAGTGTGAGAAAAATGAGGGAGGGGGTAAAAACTCTGTCATGTTATGTATCCACTACCTTACAATTATTGCAACCCTTCTATATATCACCTTGAAAATAAAATTAAGTTAAAAATGAGCTGCATAAAATATAATTTCACTGTATTGGTATAGTAAATATTATTCTATGTGTATTACCTTTTAAAAATGAACATTTTGCCTGCTAATTTGAATTACCTCTTTCTTTATCAGAGGGACATCAACTGAAATGTTATCAAACGACACAATATTTTCAGAATATACTTGCCATTATTTTGAAAAAAAAACATTATTTTAGGATTGTCTCATACTAAATCAGAAAACCGTTCAATTCTATGGAAACGCCTAACTTTGAAAACTGACTAATTGTTAAGAGGACAGAATATATCTGTTCCTCAACATTCCTATGACTACTAACTACTCATTTTCAAATTCTGAATATGATATACCAGAGACATTCAAAACAGTACCTGTTTGATTTTAAGTAATTCAGCAATAGATGCAGGTTCCAATGAGGCATTACATATTTAAAAGTCAACAGAAAAAAATAGACACGTTCTGGTAGAGGATAAAAATATGAAGTATCTATAATAATTAATTCTTGAAAGTAAACATTTGTTCATCAGAGTAAGCTATTATTTCTATGACAATCAATCCCAAGTTTTTATCCTGTAAAGTCATCGTAGCCCAACAATTTCCAACTAGTAAGGTGCACCTCAAAATTCCCTAAATTCACATCATGACTACTTTATCGCTATTGTGAAAAAATACTACACTTCTGCTAATGTGATGCCCTTCCTATTTTGGAAAAAAATACTACACTGAACTTTGCTACATCATTTTCCCTGCAGTGGTATGCTTGAAATCAGAACACTTGCAAATATTATTTATTTTTAATATTATTTTTTAATTATTTTATTATATATATTATCTATCATAGATACTCAGGAGATCTGTATATCTTAATATTAAGATTTGAAGATTATGGTTGAAAGTCCACCCAGGCAGGAAAGTTCCTTAGATTCTTATCTCCAATAAACACATAAGGAAAAGCCAGACCCAAGTGGCACTGAGGTTCAAGTGGTAGAGCAGTAGCCTTTAGCAAAAACAGGCTCAGGGACAGTGCCTAATCCCAGAGGTTAAGCCCTACTACAAAACAAGGAACAAAAACAAAATAAAAACAAACCTCAAACCTAGCATTTTTCTCATTATATAGAGGTACATAATTAAGGAAATTTCTTCCTGTGCTATGTACAGATAGAAAAAATAAAATCACACAATTACTCTTTTCATACCGAGTTACACCAAAATCTCAAAAGATTGCTCCTTTTCTATATTTGTAAATTAATGTCATCAATTTGTTGACAATTTGCCTAGATTATTCACATTATCATCTTACACATGAACTGTTGGAATTATCTATTAAAGTTCTTATTATACCTTATTTGAAAGAATATTCTAGCCAATTAGAATGCCAGAATCATTAGTGAATTTGTAAATTAAATCTTTTACTTGAAAAGAATTTTGTAGTATCCTATAGAATATTAAATTACAAACATAAAATATCTATTTTACATCTAAATTCTAATTTAGCCAGGTCTACAAAGTCCTATATTAAACGAACTTTCCTATTTCATCAGGCTTAAAGTTTTGTAATCCTTCATCATTTCTTGGGATTCTAACAGAATGATACTTACTTTTTCAAATTTTTGGTTGGGAATCATGAGCTCTTTTGCATCTAGAAATGTTCTGTAATTAAGACAAAATTTAAAACAAAACTGAGCATTATATATGAGTTGCATTTCAATAGGAAACTTGACTTCTCAAAGCATAATCACAAAATTAGCCCAAATTTCCAACTGTGTATTTCTTTCTTGTTTATTTTTTATTCATTTCTTGTTTGGTTTTATTGAGACAAAATTGTATTCTTCTAGTTGGCCAAAGTTTCTGATCAGCTCACGTAACTTGGGAGTGGAGTCCATGGGGTCCATTAAATAAAAGATCATGTCATTTTCATGTTTTTTCTTCTTTTTTTCTATTTTTAAATTCATTATTTTTTATTGTGAAAAATTGTACAAAGGGATTAAAATTACCTGGGAAGATAATGAGTACATTTCGTCTGAAGCATTGTAGCCTCCTACTTTGTTTCCCCTTCCCATCCTCCTTCCATGCCCCCACCCAATCCTCCTCCCCACCACCAAAGTAGTAAAGTTCGTTTTCGGTATAACGACTTGAACATCTCATTGTTACAATGGGTCCAACTGTATCCCTATTTAAATGATTGGTTTTTTCCCTTCCCTTCCACAAATTTTACCAACATCAAATACAGTGAAAGCAGGGGTTATACCATGGGAGAGGGACATACAAAGCAACAAAGAAATAATCTTATAAATGTGTTAGAAATAATCCCATGAAAGGAAAAAAAAACCATTTGAATAGATATCTTAGGGTTCATTTCCCTAACATCAACTTATCTGACCTATTCTGCTTGACTCAGACATATGCTAGTTACTGTAAATAAGGGAGACCGTGGGACCTATGTTTCTTTGGGCCTGGCTTACTTCACTTAATATAATTTTTTTTCCAAGTCTTTCCATTTCCTAACAATTGGGGCAATGTCATTCTTTCTCAGGGAGGCATAGAATTCCATTGTGTATATATACCACATTTCTAGATCAATTCATCTACTGAGGGTCATGTGGGTTGGTTCCATATCTTAGCTATGGTAAATAATGATGCAATAAACATTGTCGTTCTGGAAGCTTTAGTGTGGTCTTGTTTATGAACATTTGGGTAAATGCCAAAAAGTGGGATTGCAGGGTCATAGGGGAGTTCTATGTGGAGTCTTTAGAGGAACCTCCATATTGCTTTCCAAAGTGGTTGAACAAGTTTACACTGCCACCAACAATGCAGTAAGGTTCTCTCCTGTCCACATCCCCTCCAGCATCTGTTATTAGAGTTCTTGATTATAGCCATTCTAACTGGGGTTAGGTGGTATTTCAATGCTGTTTTGATTTGCATTTCTTTCATGGCCAGAGAGTTTGAGCATTTCTTCATGTGTTTATTGACCATCCTTCTTTCATCTTCAGAGAAATTCTCTTTAAGTCTTTAGCACATTTATTTATTGGGCAGTTGATTCTTTGAAGATTTGTTGTTGGGGGATTTAATTTTTTGATTTCCAGGTATATTTTAGGTATGAGACCCTTGTCCGTTTTATGACTAGTGAAGATCTTCTCCCAATCCGTGGGCTTTCTAGTGATCTTGCTAGTTATGTCCTTTGCCAGTCAGAACCTCTGCAATTGCATGCAATCCCATTTGTCCAAACTTTTTTTGATTTTTTTTTGTGTTTCTGGGACTCCATTAAGAAAATTAAGGCCTGTGCCAAGGAGATCTTGGGTTGCTCCTATTCCATCCTGTAATATTTTCAGAGTGTCTGCTTTGACTCTGAAGACTTTAATCCATTTGGAGTTGATTCCGAAAGGGTAATAAATAAGGATCTAGATTTACTTTTCTACAAGTACTTAACGAATTTTGCCAGTACCATTTACTGAAGATGCTTTTGTTTTCCATTGTATTTTTTTAGCTCCCTTATCGAAAATTAGATGGCTATGGGACTATAGGTTCATTTCTGGGTTTTCAATTCTACTCCATTGGTCATCTTGTATGTTTTACTTCATCTTTCCCTATTTGGATTCCCTTTAATTTTCCATCTTGTCTTACTGTCCCAGCTAGCATTCTAATATTAAGTTGAAGAGGAGTGGAGAAAGCGGACATCCTTATCTCTTCCCTGAATTAATAAGAAATGGCTTTAACTTTTCACCAATAAGTATAATGCTGGCTTTAGTTTGTCAATTCTTAGCAGAAAGAACAGCACTGGAGTAATATCAGTTCCAAATTTCAAACTATAGTAAAAAGCCATTGTAATAAAAACAGCTTGGTACTGGCACAAGAACAGTACTGAGGACCAATGGAATGGGACTGAAGACTCAGAAATAAACCCACTGACCTATAGCCACCTAATCTTTGACAAGGGAGCTAAAAAAATAGAATGGAAGAAAGACAGCCTTTTCAGTAAATGGTGCTGTTAAATTGGTTAAACACCTGAATAAAAACTAAAGCTAGCCATGTGTGTGTGTGTGTGTGTGTGTGTGTGTGTGTGTGTGTGTGTATCACCCTGCATGGGAATCATGTCAAAATGGATCAAAGACCTCAAAATAAAAGCAGACACCGTGAAAACATTACATGAAGGATAAGAGAAACTAGGGCTCTTTAGCACAGGCCAAAATGTTCTTAATAGAGATCCAGAAACAACAAATCACAAAAAGGTTGTAGAAATGGGATTGCATGAAACAGCAGAGCTTCTGCAAGGTAAAGCTCATAGATAGTAAGATCAATTGAAAGCCCACTTACTGGGAGAAGTTCTTCATGAGTCATAAAACAGACAAAGTCTTATATCTAAAATATACTTAGGACTCAAAATCATAAATCCCACAAAAACAAATCCTCAAGGGAACAACTGCAGAATAACTAAGTGGGCTGAAGACTCAAAGAGCGACTTCTTTGAAGAGGAAATAAAAAATGTCCATTAGACAAATGAAGAAATGCTCAATTTTTCTAGTCCTAAATGAAATGCAAATCAAAACATTGAGATTACACCTCACTCTAGTTAGAATGGCTATAATCAAGAAATGTAATGATGACAGATGCTGGTGGGGATGTGGCTAAAAGGGAACCCTACTGCATTACTTGTAGGAGTGTAAACTTGTTTAACCACTTTGGAAAGCATAATGGAATTTCTTCAAAAGACTCCACCTAGAGCTCCCCAATGACCCAGTAACCCCACTTTTGCCCACTTACCCAAATGATCACACAACTACCAGCACAACCATGTTTAGTGCAGTATTATTCACCATAGCTATGATATGGAAACAACACCAATGCCCCTCAGTAGATGAATGGTTCAAGAAAATGTGGTACACACACACACACACACACACACACACACACACACACACACACACACACACACATACACACACACTGGAATTCTAGGATTGCATCAGAAAGAATGACACTGCCCCATTTGTTAGGAAATGGAAAGACTTGGTAAAAATTATATTGAGTGAAGTAAGCCAGACCCAAAGAAACATAGGTCCCATAGTTTACCTTGTTTTAACTTTGTTTACAAGGATTAGTACATGTCTAGGACAAGCAGAGAAGATCAAAGGCTAGGTACATATGAACATGCAAGATGATGTTAAGTGAAATGTACCCCAAGTCAGAGACACAAGCGGTTTTTTCTCTCTTTCTTTTGTTTTTAATATGCTTATAATGCACTATGTGATTCTTTTGTACGTTATTCCCCCATGGTAAACATCTGTTTTCACTGTATTTGATTCCAGTGTTCTGTATCTTATATATACATACATACATACATACATATATATATATATATATATATACATATATATATATATATATATATATATAAATTTGAGTAGTGGAAGGGATACATTAAAAGGATCTGCATAGGGAAAGAAGAAATTAAACTATCCCTTTTTGCAGATGACATGATACTATACCTTCATGATCCCAAAAACTCCATCCCCAAACACTTAGAAATCAAAAATCACTTTGGCAAAGTGGCAGGATACAAAAATCAATCCAATAAATTCAGTTGCCTTCCTGTACACTGACAATGTGCAAGCAGATAGGGAAATAAGGGAAGCAACCCCATTCACAATAACCTCCCCCAAAATAAAATATTTAGGAATTAACCTAACCAAAGATGTAAAAGAACTATTTAATGAAAACTATAAAAAGTTAAAGAAAAAATTACAGAAGACACTAGGAAATGGAACGACCTCCCATGCTCTTGGATAGGCAGACAATATAGTGAAAATGGCAATACTGCCCAAATTAATATACAAATTCAATGCAATTCCTATTAAAATCCCAATGATGTACATCCCTGAAATACAGAAAACAGTCCAAAAATTCATATGGAACCACAAAATACCTAGAATAGCCAAAACAATTCTAGTGAATAAAGACAACATGGAAGGGATATCCATGCCGCACTTCAAACTCTACTATAGAGCCATAATAACAAAGACAGCATGGTACTGGCACCAAAACAGACCCAAAGACCAATACAATACAATAGAAGATCTAGAAATAAATCCACATGCCTACAGTTAGCTGATATTTGGCAAAGGAACCAAAGACAGACAATGGAAGAAACACAGCCTCTTCAACCACTGGTGCTGGGAAAACTGGGCAGCCACATGCAGAATAATAAAAGTGGACTCCAGCATATCACCATTCACCAACATCAACTCAAAATCGATTAAAGACTTTAACATTAAACCTGAATCTCTGAAACCTCTGCAGGCAGAGTAGGAGAGACACTTGAACTTATAGGCCCAAGAAAGAATTTCCTGAACAGAGTCCCAGGGTCACAACAAATTGGAGTGAGACATGACAAATGGGACTACCTTAAAATAAAAAGCTTCTGCAAAGCTAAAGCTATTGCAACCAAGCTAGAAAGACAATCAATTAATTGGGAAAAAATATTTACCAGCACTATATCTGAAAAGGGGTTAATATCCAGTATGTATAGGGAACTCAAGAAACTAGGACCTCAAAAACCTAACAAACCAATTACTAAATGGGAAAGGGAACTAAAGAGAGACTTCTCAGAAGAAGAGATAAGAATGGCAAAGAAACACATTAGGAAATGTTCACTATCCCTGGTTGTGAAGGAAATGTAAATAAAGACAATCATTGGATACCACCTTACCCCAGTCAGAATGTCCCACATCCTCAAGTCAGCCAATGACAAACGCTGGAGGGGATGCAGAGAAAGAGGAACCCTACTACACTGCTGGTGGGAATGTACACTTATACAACCAATTTGGAAAACAGTCTGGAGAGTCCTAAGAAAGCTAAATATTGACCTCCCTTATGACCAAGTCATACCACTTCTAGACATCCATCCTGAACAACAAGAACCAGTATACAGGGACACATGCACCTCCATGTTTATTGCCGCACTGTTCGTAATAGCCAGGATATGGAAACAACCCAGATGTCCCACCACAGATGAATGGATCCCAAAATTGTGGTATCTATACACAATGCAATATTATGCAGCCATTAGAAATGAAAAAATAATGGCATTTGCAGGGAAATGGATGGAGCTAGAAGGTGATCATGTTGAGCAAGGTAAGACAAGAGCAAAGAGACAAAGAGTACATGTTCTCCCTGATAAGTGGATGTTAAAACCAAAATGTTAGGCAATACGACAAAATTAACAGGACTTAAGAAACAAAGGACTTCCACTCATCTGGTCGAATCTCTACTAAATAACCCCATGCTGCTGATCACATATATGGTATCTATGTGTACAATGGAGGGGAACCAGGAAGATGACATAGAAGTAGAGGGAATCAGTGAAAAACCCGTCAGCTGCACTGGACATTGACCAAAATGAACTAAGCAAGTTAATGGCAGGGATGGGAGGGAGAAAACAAGTGGGAAAAAGGGAACAGTTGATGTTATGCAAAACAAAAGAAATGTACATACCAACCAATGTGGAAGTAATAACTGTATCGCAAAGCTCATAGAACTCATAAATGTTATAGACTGTGATAGACAATTTACTCCAGAAATGTTAGAATGTGTTTGTGACTTTAACTGAGCATCACTATCCCACAATACTGTGAAATTGGGGAAATTATGTAACCATTTAATTACAATAAAAAAGCACAAACTCTACAGAAATCATTATAGATGTATACAACTATCTCTTGAATACATTTTGACATCAAAGTCAGTCAATTCACTTGGAAGACTTCCATGGAATCTATGAAATGTTATAGTAAGCTATTATTGTTATTTGGATTGTGAAAATATTTTGTATGGAAACAAAGAATGCAATGGCATTTTTGAAATTTAAGAAACTTAACCAAACCATTATGACTTAGGAGAGCAATTTGTACAGCCTTCCAAAACTTCAAAGAGGTAGTGATACATATTTATCCTTTTGGCAATATCAAATACAGGTTCTTCCAAGTTGATCTTCAGACACAATGGTTCAACAGAAGCAGATCGAACATGTCTTTGCTGTCTCTATTCCCAGCAGCAAGATGCAAGGGGGCCATTGGTATCTGCATCATGATGAAGTAAGAAGAAAGCCTCTCTAATATTATTCCACATATAAGCACTGCGCAGGGTTGTTCAGCCATCTACAGTTATTGCATGAATATCTGCCGCTTGAGTCACCAATTCACGGACAGTGTCTAAGTGTCCACTGTAGGCTTCCTGATGAATATGGGTATAATCATCGTCATCCCTAGTATTCACATGAGTGGCCTTTTTGGAAAGTAGTCTCTGCAGTGTAATAACCTGATTATTTTCAGCAGCCCAAAGAAGAAATTTGCATGGATCCTTCTCCATTTTTCTTGCAATTGATACCATTCCTCACTTTTTCATCATGTTCCTCGTCTTCATTAGAATTGCCTAACCTGAGACTTTGAGTGACGATGGGAATGAGGTGTCCATGTATTTCCCTAATAGATCAGATTAGTTGAACTGTTCAGAAAAATCCGGTGAATTTTCTGAATCTGTGTTTTCACCATGATTTATTTTCCCTTTTTCCATTTTTACTATTCAAAATTATTCTAACTGGAGAGTAGGGAATTGATGGAGAGCAGAGGAAAGATTTTCCTGCGTATTCAAAGTTACAGACTGAAAATAAGGACCAGTGGTGTCTTCATGCGCAGCTTATTCTAGGAATGAGAAAAGATGAAATAATGACTTCTATATAAATGATTTGGGAAATGGCAGAGCAGAAAGTAAAATGATGCAACCAAAAATATAAAAGCAAAATGAATTATGATAATTATAGAGCAATCCTATTATCTATGAGAAATATTAAAGAGAGAGGAAGAGAGACAGATGTGCAATGACCCAGATAGCCACAAATGCATGCTTCTGATCAATTTATAGAGAAAGAAGAATTTTATGGTTTAAAAAAGATGGAAATAGAATTTATGTATTTACTTGAATTGGGTAAATATATTTTTAGCAGCCTACATGAAGAGACGTAGGTTTAATCATATTGCAGACAAGAATCTAAATCCTTGATAATTCTAGAAACAGATATGAATGAAATCAGTTGAATCACACTTTTCATGTACAATGAAGGAATAGGTCCAGGCTAGGAAAGCAGCAAGAGAAGGCAGGCCGATTGTATCTGTGACAAAACTTTGTGGAAAATGGTATTGAGGATTACTTACTGTTGATCCACTTGCACTGGAAGCATGATTCTGAACAACTGCTTGCTGATTCTCAAATATTACTTTGATCATTATATTCTCCAAAAAGAAAAAGTGAGATTTAACTTATAGCAAAGGACTACTTATACATTTTGATTTCTCATTAAACACCTTCAATCACCACATTATTTCTTTTTTCTTTTGTGTTTTCCCCTATGGTTTATTCCCTGCTGTATTTGATTTCAGTATCCTGTGTATTATATACACATTTATCTTAATTTGGCAAAGGTAGAGGTACAACAAAATGGCGAGACAAAGGACAAAGGGAAAACCAATGCAATAGCAATACTCACAAGAAAAGATGTAGGATATTCACATTACAACTTGTAAGGTGTATTGGGATGAAGTAAAAGTGTGAGAAAAATGAGGGAGGGCATAAAAATTTCGACTTGTTAGATATTCACTACCTTAAAATTACTGCAACCCCTTCTATATATCACCTTGACAATAAAATTTAATTTAAAAATAAGCTACATAAAATATATGTATATATTTCATGGTATTTCTATAGTAAATGATATGCTATGTGTATTAATTTTTTTTAAAAATGAACAATATTTGGCTTTTAATTTGAATTAATTTCCCCTGTCTTTGTCAGAGGATCATCAACTTGAATGCTATCAAACTATAAAAATTTTCAGAATATACTTGCCATTATTTTTTTAAAAAGCATTATTTTAGTATTGTCTCATACTAAATAGAAAATAGTTCAATTCTCTGGAAACTCCTAATTTTTAAAACTGAATATTTGTTAAGAGGACAGAATGTATGTGTTCTACTAACAACTCATTTTCAAATTCTGAGCATGCCATACCAGAGACATTTAAAACAGTGCCTGTATGCATTTTATTTAATTCTGCAATAGATGCAGTTTCCAATGGGGCATTACATATTTAAAGGTCAACAGAGAAACTAGCCACATTCTGGTAGAAGATAAAACTATGAAGTATCTATAATAATTAATTCCTGTAGAGTAAACATTTGTTTATCATAGTAAGCTATTATTTCAATGACAATCAATCCCAACATTTTATGCAGTAAAGTCATTCTAACCCAACAGTTTCCACCTTGTAAGGTGCACCTTAAAATTCCCTAAATTCACAGCATGACTAGCTTATCAGTATTGTGAAAAAATTCTACACTTCTGCTAATGTTATGCCCTTTCTATTGTTGAAAGAACACTACACTAAACTTTGCTGCATCATTTTCCCTCAAGTGGTGATCTTAAGATCAGAAAACTTGAAAATATTATTTATAGATATATTTTCGTCTACCATAGATATTCAGGAGGCAAAGATCTGTATATTATGGTTCAAAGCCCACCCAGACAGGAAGGTTCCTTAGATTCTTATCTCCAATAAACTGCTCAGGAAAAGCCAGACACAAGTAGCACTGAGGTTCAAGTGGTAGAGCAGTATACTTGAGCAAAAAACAGGCTCAGGAAAAGTGCCCAGGCCCAGACGTGAAGCCCTAGGACACACAAAACAACAAAAACAAAATGAAAACAAACCCCAAACCTAGTATTTTTCTCATTGTATACAGAGGTATACAATTAAGGAAATTTCTTCCTTTGTTATGTACAGGTAGAAGAAAAAAGATTTCAAACAATATCTCTCTTCATACCATGTTACACTGAAGTCTCAAATATTGCTCTTTTACTAAATTTATAAATTAATAGCATCCATTTATTGTCAACTCTTTCTAGATTATTCACATTATCATGTTATACATGAACTTTTGGAATTATCTATTAACTAAGTCCTAATTACAACTCTCTTGAAAGAATATTCTAGACAAATAGAATGCCAGAATCATTTGTGAATTTGTAAATTAAAACTTCTAATTAAAAAGTATTTTATAGTATCCTATAGAATATGAAATTACAAAAATAGATATTTATTTTAAATCTAAATTCTAATTTAGTAGGGTCTACAAAGTCCTACATTAGATAACTTTGCTGTTTCTCCAGGCTTAAGCTTTTGTAATCCTTCATTATTTCTTTGGAATCCAACATAATGATGCTAAATTTTTCAAATTTTTGGTTCGGAATCATGAACTATTTTGTATCTAGAAGTATTTTGTAATGAAGAGAGCATTCAAAACATGACTGAGGATGATATATGAGTTGCATTTCAACAGGAAACTTGACTTCTCAAAAAGTAATGACAAAATTAGCCCAAACTTCCAACTGTGAATTCCTTTCTTGTCCTTTCGTTTGTTTTACTGAGGCAAAATTATACTACCTAGTCCAGGGAAGATATTACTATTTTATCCACTCTCTAATCTCCTGTATTAGAGTGCTAGAATTCCAGACTTGTATCGCATTGCCCTGCCATAGTTTGTTGGTTTATTTAATTGAGAAACATACTAGTAATTCTGAACTTCTCCGATGATCTTATCCACTAGACTGACTGCTCAAACTGTTTCTGTACAATTTTCAAAGATGTTCTAACATTTGACACAGGATATGAACATTTTCAGATGTACCTGCAGGGGTCTCTGATTCATTCTTCCATGGATCCGATCCCTTTAATAATTATTACTTGGCTCTTTTACTATCTCTGGTCACTACCTATGTAATAGTCTCAAGCTTTTAGGGGGAAAGTTCACGTGACGACTTTCTAATATTAAAAATTATCAATTGAGTCTAGTCTTACACAGGACATATTATCTATTATTTTCTAACTTTTCTACACATTGTGAGAGTTGTTTCATATGTGTGTTTGCACATATAAGTGCTTCTGTACGTGTGTAAATGTTTGTATGTATGTATGCAAAAACCTCAGGCTATTATTCAGCACTGTTACTCATAACTAGTATCCCATCACTTGAGCCATTCATCCAATGCAGTTTTTGGCTGGTTAATTATAGGCAGTGTTGCAAAGACTGTTCTGCCGAAGCTGGATGCAAACTTAACTTTCCAGACTCTTTTACATTCTTAGTTTTTATTTTTTCAGGAGTATGGTTTTAAACTACAAACATTTTTGTGAATGTAAAGTCTGACTTGTAGCCTAGATTTTTAACTCAAGATTTCATACAAAGATAGATGAACATACACATTACATATCCTGAGTGTGTACTGCTAGAAATGTGATCTTAAGCCTGGTACTGGTGGCTCAAACCTATAAACCTAGTTACTCAGGAGGTTGAGATCTGAGGATTGCAGTTCAGATCAAGCACCAGTATGAAAGTTTTCTGAGGCACTTATCTCCAATTAACCACCAGAAAACTTGACTTGGCACTGTGGCTCAAATGGTAGAGCTCTAGCCTTGAGCTGAAGAGGGGAGAGACATCGCCCAGTCCCAGAGTTCAAGACCCACAACCATCAAAAAAAAAAAACTAAAAAAGAAAAAGAAATGTGATCTTATCCACCAGTTCATTGCTACTATATTTCCTGCTCTCTCAATATGGCCTTTTTTTCCAGTTAAGTCCATGCTCTTATATCTGACTTGTTTTGGAACCAGAATTGCTCTTCTGTTCTACTTTTTACAAATTTGCATGATTAGCTACCATGATTTAGACCTAGTAGAAAACAAGAGTGGCCTCATCGTCCATGTTCCACTTAGTAGCAATGCTTTCCCTATATCACTCCCATAGATCTACATACTGGCCTTGGATTTTATTGTTTCAAAGTTATCTTATTGAAAGAGTCTTCTATAGTGTATTGAACCATTATACTTAAGCACAAAACTTCTTTTTCTCTTATTATTCTTATTGTTTTTCCTACTTCTAACTTATGTACACTTGGGAAATAATGCACAAAACAAACACTCACAAAAAATGTTTCTGAGAACATTCTTCCCACATAAAATTGGTCTTAATTACAGAGCACTTAAGAAATTTGAACTAAAGTAGTCCAGGATGTTTTTTTTCATGTTTTTTATTGTAAAAATTGTTTAAAGAAGGGTTAGAGTTACATAAGAAAGTTAATGAGTACATTATCTATCAAGCATTGTTACCTCCTCTTTTGTTTTCCTCCTACAATCCTTTTCCTCCCCACAAACCCAACTCCCTTCTCCCCTCCTCAAGTTGTAAAGCTAATTTTCTACATAGCGCCTGGTACAACTCATTGATACAATAGGTCATACTGTATACTTGTTTAAGCATTTTGTTATTTCCCTTCCCCTCCCCACATTAGAAAAATGTATATGCAAGATGCAGGTAGCTGACAATAAATATAATGAAAACAGGGGTTATACCATGGAGGAAGAAAATAGAAGGGAAACAAAAATTCACATACTACATGTTAGATACTTTTAAAAAATAGCACGAATGAAAAAGCAAGTTGTGTCCCTATCTTGGGTTCCATTTCACTTAACATCATCTTATATGGCCATATGTACATGAATAAGGTTGCATAAGCCATGCAAATTCAATATTTTCTCGTTATAAAGTTATCTCTGAAACACATTTTACCTCATGTTCAAAGATATACTTGTGCTATTTCAATGAAGCCAGAAAATATTCATTTTACCTGGAGCAGCACCATAGATTGTTACTGGAAGTAAGTGGAAGGAACTGTTATTGCAAGTGAAAACTGATCCCAAGAGAGGAGTTGAACATAGGAAAATGCCAAAGATCATGATAATTTGTGCTGTCATTTTTACGGTACAAGAAAAGAATCCAAGGCCTGAAGGAAACTATGTTCCTGACTTTTTCAAGTGTGTCCTTTACTTATATAAACCTTGTCTGTAAACTTCTAGTTAAGAGTATAACAAAAGGAAACAATATGCCATTTTAAGGCCAGCATAGAATTAAAGGAAATAAATTTGTTTTAAAAGTGTTCTCCTACAAAGAAACAAAGTTATGAGAGTTTTAAAGAGACGTATGGACAGATATTTCACTCCTGAGATGATTCTCTTTTTGCAGGAGTCAGTTACCCAATTCTTTAGTCTGGTCCCGAGTTCTCCATAGCAATAAGGATTCCACAAAGCAGGATCCAGTGAGTACAATCAGCGAAAGGAGCCTCTTCTCAAACCAGTGCTTTAAGGATGGTCTCAAAGAAACATGTGTTTCTTTATTCCTTTGTTTGTTTGTTTAGTTTGTGCTGGTTTTGGGTCTTGAACCCAGAGGATGGATCCTGTCCCAGTACAGTTGTCTTTCGTGCCCAACTTCCCCCAAACCTAGTACTCTATTGCTTGAGCCTAAACTCCACTTCTGGCTTTTTTAGTGTTTAATTACAGATAAGAGTTAGACAGACTCTCCTGCCTGGGTTGTCTGAACTGAGATATTAATAAATTCAAGTGACTTCAAATGTATGGACTTCTCCTTTGAACCAAGAAATATTAGATGAAGTTTATTATAAAGCTAATATTTGACAATTTTTAAATGAAGAGAATATGTCCAGCTAAGAAACCATAAAAGAAGGTGCACTGAATCATTTTGGAATTATTTTTTCTACTTGGGAAGATTACTATTGCCTTTGTCATTCCTTTTGGGGAAACTTAAAGTCATATTTGCACTTTTTTGTTGGTTTTGGGTCTTTAACTCTGATACTGGGCCCTGTCCCTCAGTTCTTCAGCTCAAGTTGAGCACTCTGTCACTTTTGGTACAGCACCACTTCTGGGTTTTATGTGGTTAATTAAAGATAAGAGTCTCATGGACTTTCCTGACCAGGCTGGTTTTGAACCACAATCTTGTGGTCTCAACTTTCTGAGTAGCTAGGATTACAGGTGTGAGCCACCAGCATCCGTCTTATATTTGCAATTATGTGCACTTATTGACACTATGTAGACAAAGAATGGAAATTTGAATCAAATGATGACATTGCAACTTTTCAGAAAAATCGAGGTAGCAATAAATTTATCCTCCTTTTCCATGTTGTTACATTAATGATTCATGTGTTAAGGGACTCTTACATTAGCATCCTCTGCTGTCTGGATTTGTCGACTTAATATCAGAAATTGTTCATAGAGAAATATAAAAGACTGTGATTTTTAGAAAGCAAAGGAGTTCAGGTATGAAAGTACAGCATAAAAGGATATACAACTTATCACACAGAGATTAAGAATTAGACTAATTACTACAATGCTAAAGGCAATGAGGAATAAGCCTTGTTGATGACTAGTTCTTTAATAACCAAAAATGGTTCCCTAGAACATTTTGTGGTATAACATAGTTATTATCATTTATTCCTTCCATCTGGAGTTATTCCTTCTCTTCTGTAAAAACTATTAATTAGCCTCTGCCTTTTTGGTGCCATGACTTACCAAAAAGATTTCCAAATCTCACTTATACTACACTTCTAATTGTGATTAGCAGTGACCACTCAAAAGCCTGGAATCTTTGAATTTCCAGAATTAATCTTCACCTGACATCTAAGCACATTCCTGGCATTAATTGCCGTGAATTAATGATTAAAAGTTTTTTTTTTTTCAAAATAGTATACTAATATAGGTAAAGTACAGGTATCAGTATGGAAGGAGCAATTATATATTCCAAGTATGAATTGTTTATTTTGCATTTACTAACTAAATGTTTGTTGTTATTGTTGTTGGTTAAGTCAATTAGACAAATACCACATCAAGTCTCAATTTACTTAAAGGCACCAACATTTTAGTGTTCAAGAATATCACTCATCTTTAGAAAATGACTAGTCACAACAAAGTTTATATTTCAAATTTAAAAAATAAAAATTACACCCAGATTTGATGTGAATATTCTGTTTCCAGGAATACATTTATTCAGCAAACAGGGAAACAAAAAATAAGGGCTTGTCATATAGAAAGAAAGATGTAAAAGCATACTGTCTTTCCTTAAGATGATACATACATGCAAATCGTGTAATTTATTCAAAGATCCTATAAAAATTCATGAGTGGATTTGTCATCAGAAGTGATAGATAAGCAAAGTAACTGGAAAACTGTATTTGTAAATAATGCTTTCAATATATGATGACCTTTTCAATAAATAAGCCTATAGATGATGATTTTGTATCTGTAACACACATCCAGTATTCAACATTTTAGACATACTCCCATTCTCTTACCTCAGTTCTTGATTAATATTCTTCTACTTTCTTGACATCAATTGCTACTAAAGTAACAAGGTGGGTTTTCTCTTGGTTTCTATATCCAATAAATTTTAGTATTTTGCAACGATGTATAAACTCATGGAGTTTTGACTTGGATGTGAAGTTTGAGGATACTCTATTCAAGGTATTAATTGGCCTGAAGCAGCCAGGAACCTATTGTGAATACACAGACACACGGCATACTAAGAATTAGGGAGTTGATCTCGGGGAAAGATAAAGGTCCAAGCAAGATCTTGAAGCTGAGATAAAGCAATGCAGCAAACATCAATCAACTATCATTACAAGGGAATGGAACTTATCTCTGATGTGTCTGGGTGGCAGCTGTGTGTGTGTGTGTGTGTGTGTGTGTGTGTGTGTGTGTGTGTGTGTGTGTGTGTGTGTGTGTGTGCATGTTTGTGTGTGTGTTTGTGTGTGTGTGTGTGTGTGTGTGTGTGTGTGTATGTAGAGAATTTTAGTGTGGCTTCTATGTTTACAGTCCATAGAGCATTACTTGTTAAGGAGAAGGTGCCCTTACCAGAGCTCTAATACCACTGTCATCACTTTTTACTGCAAAAAACATTTGCTTAATCTCTAATTAAAAAGGGAAAAATAAACTAACATCTTACATGATTGTTTTGAAACTTGATTGGCAAATTGAAAGCCAAAGGGAGAAATTGGAGATTAATATAATCCTTTTCCTCTCTTCTGATTATTAAACTGCAATAGCTGTTCAGGAATTTCCTATAATATACTTACTGCTGAATTACTAATATGTTTAATAATATGAAACATATGATAGAGAAATAGATCAGGCAGCAAGCACAAAGAACCAGTGATAAGATCGACCTTTTGAGCAGGGTTGCCACATCTTTTAGGAATGCAATTCCTTCATATGCATTTCAAATTTTATGGCTTTCCCTGTGTGATTAAAAGGCAAGAAAGTACTGTAGAAACAAAAATTCCTGTTCAGCCAAGTAGAAAGTGCTCATGTTCCCATCCTCATGTTGCAAATTTCCATTTCATAAAGATTCTTTGTTAGAGTGCTTTCATTTAATATACTTCAGCACAGCATCCATCCCTGTTGGAGACATGAAAAAAAGATAATTTTGTTTGAATATTATCTTATGTAAGTTAGTGTGTACCGGCATGATTTGTATAATTACAGAAGTTTGTAATAAATATAAGTAGGGATCATGTCACAAATATAAAATATAATTAAAATCACATAAGACTAGAAGCCACAGAATTTTGTGCATGAAAACATACATTAGATTAGTTGCAGAATTTCTATTTTGAGACAGCCTTTTATTAAAGTATAAAGCACTTTATTAAGGGTTGAAACATTTTATTGAAAAAAATACATTTCTTAGAGATATTTTTAATTCATATTTTAAGAAGAAAAATGGTCCCAAAGTAATTATTTTTTAAAAATTATTTTCCTGTTTCCATATGATTAACCTCCAAATTAGAAATCCAGATATTTAATGTAATTTAAATTAAGCAAAAATATTTATTGAGTATAAGAACCTTCTGCTCTCTACATTCTTCACACTAACTTTACCAAATATGATGAGTCTGAAATAATCAGTCTCTTTGTGACCTGTGTTGATATTATTTACAATATGAGCAAAATGTTTAAAAAGTAGTAATTATTTTAGCTTAATTGCTCTGAAGAGACAATAAATGATATAATCAAAGGCTAAAAATGATTAGACTTAAATTTAGAATTTAGGAAATATTTTTGACCACACTGGTTACTGGATCCTTTGCAACAACCTCATGAGATAAAT
The DNA here is from genome assembly GCF_019054845.1 of Dipodomys spectabilis. Lineage (NCBI taxonomy): Eukaryota > Metazoa > Chordata > Mammalia > Rodentia > Heteromyidae > Dipodomys > Dipodomys spectabilis. The sequence goes on along the minus strand of NW_024871131.1, from coordinate 1,466,137 downwards.
TATATTGATGAAGCAAAAATCCCAGAGGTTAGACATTTACGAATACAAAAAAACGTGTCATTCTGAATATGTAGAACTACATATCAAAAATAGAAATTTTAGCTTTTAAATACCTGAATATACTAGTACATTTAATTGCAGGGTAAGTACTTGTTGTGAAAGGAGATAAAATTGCATTTATTTTGAAAGTAAACCTAAGTATTCATTTGAATGAAAGACCATGTTTAAACATCACTCATTCAAGAAACAAGATGTACAGTTAGTTGTTTTTCATGCCAATTATGATGTCTAAAGTAACTAGATTAGTAAACTTAAATCATTGCTTCATAGGGAAATAGAAATTTAGTTTCCTAAAATTCATGACTATAACTTTTTCTCAATTACTAAAAAACTGTTTTGTGTATTTTTCATGGAATCTTATTTGATATATTTTTGTTCATTAAGTTAAATAATTGACCAATAACAATATAAAATATGCATGAACAAAGTTTATCTAACACAAGTATTTTATTCCCCAGATATATCAATGGCTCTCTTAAAAAATACTAGGTATTTTGTTAATGGTTATTAATTGTCAGAAGTGGCAATACCATAATATGTTTAAAGCATCTGATTATACTCTCTGCCTCTATTTTCTTTTCATTACTTCTTCTTCCAAAGATCTTCTGTATTTCCCATAAAGTTTCATCTTTATATTTGCACATATAATCTAATTTGGGAAAAAAATGAGCTAAACTGCAATTAATTCAAGTTGTATAGTGGATTAACAGGATGAACAAAAACTTGAATATTTTTGTTAACTTCTGTATTGAGCTATCATTGTTATTAGGTTTAGGTTTAAGATCCCAGACAGAATTAGAATTAGGATTAGTGAAATAGGTTCAATGCAGGATGCAACAATGATACTTAGAAGACCCTATGTTGAAAATGAACTTTACACCATGGGGAACGAGGAGTAAGGGAGGTGGGGTAGTAGGAGAACAACAAAGAAGTGTTTAACAATGCTCAACAAGAAATATACCAATTACCTTACTCGTGTAACTAATTTGACTTTAAAGCATCTTTACAATAAAATAAAATTTAAAAAAATAATAAAGATGGGTGTCAGTGGCTCACGCTTGTAATCCTTGCTACGCAGGAGGCTGATGTCTGAGGATCGGAGTTCAAAGCAGCCCAGGCAGGAAAGTCTGTGAGGCTCATATCTCCAATAAACCACTAGAAAACCATAAGTGGCACTGTGGCTCAAGTGGTAAATCGCTTGCCTTGATCTGAAGAGTGGAGGGAGAGCGCCCAATGCTAGAATTTAGGCCCCATGACTGAACAAAAAAATAAAAAAAAATAGAAAGATAAAGAAAAAGAAAACCTGACAGGAAATAGAAAAACACTTAAAAATGTAGGCTCAAAATGCAAGTAAAATTTAGACCTACATGTTGAGCAAGAGAATAAAAGTGCAATAGAAGCTTGCTATTAACATTATGATTCGGTTATATGTAGGTTTAGGATTAGGCAAGGTGTTCCAGTTAGATTTGGGGTTAGCATGAGAAAAAGATGTAAGATATAAAAAGATGTAAAACAGTAACATATTTTAAGAAGAATGAATGGCATCAAGGTTAGAATGAATGAAAACCAGTGTCTGTGTTACTTTAAACATTCAGACATAATTTGGCTTAAAGGGTGAATTACATTTTTTTCTCGTTAGGTTTAGGGAAGGATACGCTTTAGTGTAAAATTTAGTTTTCCAATAAAAAGTAGAAGCAAAAAAAATGTGTGATTGAATAGAATCTAGACAATTTTCCTTACAGTAACTATTTGGGGTTAAATTAGATTGTGATTAGGATTAGGTGTCTGGTTAAAGGGGGTTGAGAATAGGATAAAGAAATTGTTTAAACTAGTTTCTCGTGCCTATTATCCTAGCTAATCAGAAAGCTGTTTTCTGAGGATTGCAGTTCAAAGCTTGCCGGGGCAGAAAGTCCATGAGACTTTTATCGCCAATTAACCACCAGAAAACTCAAAAGTGGTGCTGTGGCTCAAGTGGTAAAGTGCACAACTAGAGCTAAAAAACTCAGGGATCATGACCTAGAGCTCAGGGATCATGCCCAGGCCCAGAGTTCAAGCCCCACGTTCGACAAAAAGAAAAAGAAAACAAATGTTTTAAATGTTAAGTAAATCTGAACTTATTTTAGGTTGTAGGAATTCAGGAAAAGCTTGGATAGTGGAAGTACAATGTATTTCATAATATCAGGATTTGAGATCAATGGATATAATGATTCCTGTTAAGGAACAAGATAGATTCAGAGTTAAGAGTGATAAAATCTATAGCGTTTAGGAAAACCTTCAATTTATTTCAAGAATTACAGGTGGAATTTCAGTAAGGATAACACAAAACAACCATTTTTCATAAATTTTAGAAGTAAGATAACATTAGTGTCAAGGATATGGTTAGGATTCTAGACATGATTGGGATTAGAGTGAAGGAGAAAAAAATGAGAGTCAAATTGAAGGTAAATTTTAGAATAAGCTTGTCAGGAATTAGCATGAATGTGAACTAGAGTATTGATATTAATATTAAAATCTACTTGCAATTAGGGTTTTGGTTATTCTCAATGTTCCAGTTAAGATTAAGTTTAGGGTTAGAAAATGACTAAGATATTGGAAAAAAATTGAAACCTATTTTGGAAGGCTTATTTGAATCAAGTTAGGATGAGTGAAAACTAGTGTACTTGTGTTAGTGTTAGTATTGACATATAATTTGGATTAACATTAGGGTCAGTATTTTGTTCTGATTATGAATAGTGTTATGAATAGGAAAGTTTTTAGTATAATATTCAGTTTTCACTAACAAGTGGAAGCAAAAATATGAGATTGAACAGTAACTAGAGCATTATCATTATATTTATTTCTCAGTGATCATTCTCGTAATGATTAATGAGAGTTTTCCAGGCCAGGTTTAGGTTGAGAATTAGAGTTAATTAATGGAATAGATGGTAAGTAAATCTGAAATTGTTTTAGGGCACAGGGGTTCAGGAAAAGGTAGGATCATTGGAAGCTACAGTATTTTTCCTGATAAGAGAATGTGAGGACAAATAATATAAAGGTTCATGTTAGGGAACAAGATAACTTCAGAGGAAGAGTTAGAAAATTTATGGGAATTAGGGCAAACTGAAACTCATTTCCAGAGTGCAAACTGGAGTATTCATTAGAATGAATAAAATCAGAGTATTTTTCTTAAACATTAGAATTGGACTATCGTTAGGGTGAAAGTTAGGTTTCAGTTCCAGCTGGAGTTAGTGTTAGCATTAGGGAAATGGAAAGTTTAGGGTCAAACTGAAAGTAAATCTTCGAATAACAAGTCTAGTTAGAATTAGGATGAATGTGAAGTAAGAAACTGCTAATAATTATTAAGATTAGGGGATGGTTAGTGTGAGGGTTAGCCTCAATATTCCAGTTAGGGTTAGGGTTACAAAAATGGCAAGATAATGAGAAAAACTACAAACTATTTGAGAGATGAGCTGAATCAAAGTTAGGATGAATAAAAACTAATGTATTTGTATGGCTTTTAGAATCCAGAGGCTATTAGTTCTAGGGCTAGGGTTGCTTGTCTAGTTCAGGTTAGACTTAGGCTTAGGGAAGGGTAAGCTTTAAGGTAAAACTGAGTTTTCTGCTAACACTTTCAAGTAAAATAAGTTTGAAACTTAACAAAAACTCCAGAGTTTTCATAAGTTTCCTATTCAGGGTTCAATAGGGTTAAATTTAGTGTTAGGTTTCTAGTAAGGTTTAGATATATAGTTAGGGTTAGGAACTAGAGTAGATTTTAAGTAAACCTGCAACTTCTTTTTGGAGACAGAGGAGTTCAGAAAAAGTTAAGATCAGTGGAAACTATGGTAGTTTTCATGATATGAAGATTCGAGCTTAATGATTCATAATAGGGAACGATTTCAGAGTCCAAGTTAGGGAATCTGTAGGATTTGTAGCAAAGTGCAAATAAATCATTTCAAAGACAATGAGAATCTGTTAGGATATATTTTCCATTAATTTTAGGATTGGGTTACTATTATCATCAAGGTTGCTTTTAGGGTTCTGTCCAAGATTTGAGTTAGGATTAGGGAAATGGAAGACTGAGAACTTGAGTGACTGACTTCCTTGTGTATGTATATGCTCAATTCTAAGGCTTGAACACAAGGATTGGGTTCTGCCCCTGACCTTTTTGCTGTAGTCTAGCATTTTACCACTTGAGCCATGAGTCCACTCCAGCTTTCTTTGGCAGTGAATTGGAGATGAGCGTCTCACAGACGTTCCTATCTAAGCTGACATTGAACTGAGATCCCCAGATCTCTGCTTTCTGATTAAAGGTAGGATTAAAGATACCAGAGCCCAGGAAAGTGCCTGAATTTTACTGATTGTTTGTACTTTTGTTCGAGATTGAGACTTGAATTCAATATCTGACAGCTTTGCTCACTAAGTAGCACTTTGCCACTTGAGCCATATCTCCAAAAATGATTATTTTAAATAGCTGAAAATCATTAAATTTTCTTCAGTGATATGTATCATTAGTGTTGTTTTAAAACTTATCCTAACAAAAAAGACTTATAGACCCGGGAGTTGATCTGAGCAAATTCTCCTTCTTTGCTTCTAATTGCATAACAGTTTAGGGACATGATTTTTTAATTATTATTTTAAGTAGCATAGGAATTATCATTAAACAGATCATTTTATGCGTACAACATACCTAGATCAATGCCAACCCTTTCAATATTCTCATCCACCCCTCATCTATGCACTTCTTCCTTCACTCTTCTGAATATTGTAGGATATTTATGGATTCATCTCTGCATTTTCCCCCTTTTCTCCTGTTCATTCTTCTACCTTTTAAACCTTCATGCCTCTTTTGACTACCCACTACCATATGATCCAACAACTCTACTCCTGGTCATTTACCAGAAAGATTACAAACCAGGATATAGTAAAGGTTTCAGCCCAATCATTCTTATTGAATCTGCCCAGATAACCCTCAAGAGAAAAATTAATAAAAAAATGTAATACACACACACACACACACACACACACACACACACACACACACACACACATACAAGAAATTCTACTTAACCATCAGAAAGAATATTTTTAACATTTGTATCTCTCATTTCTCAATTCATCTGCCTGGTATCCCACTGTTGTCGTATAGTCCCTGTACTGCAGTCACAGAAATATGCAAACTGATGTAAAAGATTTCCCGGGTTATGGGCTAGCCATAATTTCCTGAATATGAGTTCTCTGCTCATTCTCTTTGTTTATTCATTCATTTGAGTAGTGATTATACAGATTCATTTGTACCATTGGCTACACAGAAAAGAGATGAACCATTTGTATGTATATATATACATACATATATACATACATACATGGATATACATACTTACATGGACATGTGCACACATATGGATATATATTAAATACTTGAGTACATTTTATGTTTTCAAGAATTATAGAGCTAACAAAAATCACATGCATTTTCCTTTTCAATTTTTTCAAAACCTAAATAACTTTGTCTCTTTTGAATAGCTAATTTTAAAGAGAATGTCACCATCTCGGATCTGTCAGTCGCCTTGAAATTAGATGTTCAAATAGGATAAAGTTATTTAGGCTTTTTGGTGGAAGGGTTCTATTCAGGGATTTTCTGCTTGCTAGACAGGACTCTGGTTGTATAGCATCAAGAAGCTCAACTACTTTTACCATACTTCTAGTCCATTTAATTACTTGAGGTCTTGAACTTTTTGTCTGGGTCTGATCTTAGATTGACTGAGACTTTGCTACCTATCCCTCCCACATAATTAGCTAGGATTACAGATGTGAACCACTATGGAAAGCTCATGTGTTGAGATGGCTGTCTTGGCATTTTTTTCTCTGGCCTGGCCTCAGACCATGATCCTTGTCATCTCTGCTTCCCAATCAGCAGTTATTATACATGTGGGCTACTATACTTGGTGTACATGACACCTTCTGTTTTATAAAAGGGGTTTTTACTGTAAAATATAGTATAGAGGGGTTATAGTTACATGAGCAAGGTAATGAGTAAATTTTCTATCAAGCATTGTTACCTCCTTCTTTGTTTTCCCCTACCCTTTCTTCCCTCCCACCTCCACAACTACACTCCCCCTCTCCTCCCTTCCCTGCTTCCCCGCCCATATTGTAAAGTTCCTTTTTCAACATAGTGTCTTGTGCATCTCATTGTTACAACGGGTCAGCCTGCCCTATTTAAACATTTTGTTTTTTCCCTTCCCCTCCCCAAGCTAGAGAAGGGTGTATACAAGATGCAGGGCACCAACATTAAATACAGTTTAAACAGGGGTTAAACCATGGGGGGAGGAACATAAAAAGAAAAAAAAACATGGTAGACTATAAACTCTATCCTGGGGTTTATTTCGCTTAACATCATCTTATCTGGTTGTATGTACATAGCTTTTGAACTTGTATGCTTGTCTGAGACATATAATAGTTATTGCACGTAAGGGAAACCATAGGACCTATGTTTCTTTGGGTTTGGCTTCCTTCACTTGATATAATTTTTCCAAGACTCCAGTTAGAGCTCCCCTATGATCCAGCAATCCCATTTTTGGCATTTGCCCAAATGTTCAAAAAGAAGACCATATTAATCTAACAGCACAACTATGTTTATTGCAACATTATTTACCATAGCTATGATATGGAACCAACCCAGATGCCCCTCAGTAGATGAATGGATCAAGAAAATGTGATACACACACACACACACACACACACACACACACACACCATGGAATTCTATGCCTCCGTCAGAGAGAATGACATCGCCCCATTTGCTAGGAAATGGAAAGACGCGGAAACAATTTTATTAAGTGAAATAAACGAGGCTCAAATAACCATTGGTCCCATGGTTAACCTCACTTGCAGTAAGTAGTACGTGGTACCATATAACATTATAAGAGAATGTTATGTGAAATGAACCCCAAGATAGTGACACAAATCTTTTTTTTTTATTCCATGAGATTCTTATCTCTATATTACCCCCAAATAAAATTCGAAGGAGAGCTGTGGTTCAAATACAGAGCACCATGCTTGAGGGAAAAAGCTTAAGTGAGAAGGTAAGGTATTGAGTTTAAAGCATAATATCAGCACTAAAAAAAGTGATTTGTTTTCCTTGAGGTTTTTATAATGTTCAGAATATAATCAACGTTGTATTTATGTTCAGCATTACTATTAAAATCGTTATACTTATTGATATTATTATTTATTTTCTTAAGTTTTACTTACACATTAATATCCAATAATGATAAGAGATGATTACCGTTTCACAAGTTTTTATGGCAGTTGATGAGAGGTGCATACAAGGAATTTAGACTGACAATAGATGTTTGAAAGCTCTTCACATAAATAAATGATGGCTGAAGAAGCTGTGGACATTGATGAAATAAAATAAAGAAACCAGCAAGGAAAGAAAAGGTATGATTCTGGAAAGCACACAATTTTGGAAGAAAAAAAAAACACAAGGAAAATATATAGCTTTTGGTAAGATCTTTGTAACCCACTTACACATTTGATTCCTTATTTCTAGTGGAAGGCATTTCAGTTAGCCTTGTTTTACAAAGTTAAACATGATTGAATTTAATATTAACTGGCCTCTGTCTCAGGTAAGCAATAAGCCAGGTGCCAGGGGCTTATGTCTATAATTCTAGCCACTCAGAGGGCTCAGATCTCTAGATCTAGTTCAAAGCCAGGTTGGAGAGGAAAGTTGGTGAGACATTTCTGTTCAACTAACCACGAGAAAACTGGAAGAGGCACTGTGGCTCAAAGTGGCAACCCAATCGTGAGTAGTAAATCTCAGAGACAGAACCCACGTCCTGAGTTCAAGCTCTCTGAAATTATTTTTAAAATACTTGTTATCAGGATTTCTTTAACTTGTCTAGAAGAATGTTTTAAACTTAGGGTTTTTATTTCAAGTTGTCAGCATTGATTTTTAAGATGTGCAGAGAAAAATTATTTATAGTCAGAAATGTTTTGTATTGCTTTGTATTACACATTGCCTCTACACACAGATATCAGCTTTAAAGCAGATGGCCAAATCCTGGTTGTTGGCAATGAAGATGGATATGTATTTCTTGTAGCAAAGAAAAAACTTACGAATTGGTAGCCTTTATATATAACACCTTAATAGAAACAACATTATTATTATTACTATTATTATTTTTTGTCAGTTGTGGGGCTTGAACTCTAGGTCTGGGCATTGTCCCTCAACTCTTCAGCTCAAGACTAGCACTCTACCACTTGGGCAACAGTGCCACTTCACATTTTCTGAACTTTTAGTTGGATATAAAGATCTCACAGACTTTTCTGCCCTGGATGGATTTGAACAGTTCTCAGTCTCCTTAGTCTCTAGGCCCAGCAATAAAATTATTTTGAAAAAGAAAAGCCCCACGATTGTATACTTAAAAAAATCACAATCTGGCAAGTGTATCTATAACATTGTTGTATCAAGTAACCATAGGCAGCACTCATTTTTACATCTCACTGTGTACTTTCCAATGCCAGATAATATTTCATTAATTTATGTTAATTTTTCCTAACAAAGTTCACTATGAATTCCCAACAGCACAATTTTCTAGAGAGTATAAAAATTCTTCAACATATTTATTTCAACGAACAGCAATTTGCACTTGGTTTTTTTTTTAAATTTTGCCAGAGCTGGGGCTTGAAATCAGGGTCTGTGCACTCTCCCTGAACTCATTAAAACATGAAAAAATGTTAATATAGTTGCTTTCCACCAGTGGCTCATATTTTAAAACCTAGCTATTTTAGAGGTCAAAAACTGAGGATTCGGGTTTAAAGCAGCCCATGCAGTAAATCTGAGATATTTCTCCAATTAAGAAAACAAAATTCACTTGGAGTTGATTCTGGTGCAGGGTGATATATAAGGATCTAGCTTTAGTTTTCTACAAGTAGTTAACCAATGTTGCCAGCACCATTTACTGAAGAGGCTGTCTTTCTTCCATTCTATTTTTTAGCTCCCTTATCGAAGATTAGATGGCTATAGGTCAGTAGGTTCATTTCTGGGTTTTCAATTCTATTCCATTGGTCCTGAGGTCTGTTCTTTTGCCAGTATGAAGCTGTTTTGATTACTATGGCTTTATAGGAGAGTTTGAAATTTGGTATTGATATTCCTCCAGCAGTGTTCTTTCCATTGAGGAGCGTTTTTGCTACTTGGGGTCTTTTATTGTTCCATACGAATTTTTGGATTGCCTCTTCTATTTCCTTGAAGAATGAGGTTGGAATTTTGATGGGTATCGCTTTGAATTTGTAAGTAGCCTTGGGAAGTATTGCCATTTTCACGATGTTAATCTTTCCAATCCAGGAGCATGGGAGTTTTTGCCATTTTCTAAGTTCTGTTTTGATTTCCTTTTTCAAGATTTTAAAGTTTTCATCATAGAGGTCCTTCACTTCTTTGGTTACGTCAATTCCTAGGTATTTTATTTGTTGTGGGGCTATTACAAATGGAGTTGCTTTCCTAATTTCAGCCACACTTTTCTCATTGTTGGCATACAGAAAAGCCATTGACTTTGGGGGAATAATTTTATACCCTGCTACTTTGCCAAAGTTTTGAATCAGCTTGAGTAATTTGGGAGTGGAGTCTATGGGATTCTTTAAACACATGTCAAAGCTTACACTCTGAAAACATTAGAGGATGGAATAGGAGAAACCCTAGTTTTCCTTGGCTAAGGCTGAAATTTTCTGTATAGAGACCCAGAAACACAAAAAAATCAAGGAAAGTTTGGACAAATGGGATTGCATGAAGTTGCAGAGCTTCTTTATGGCAAAGGACATAGCTAGCAAGATCAACAGAAAGTGTACGGATTGCGAGAAGATCTTCACTAGCCATACAACAGACAAGGGTCTCATATCTAAAATATAATTGGAACTCAAAAAATTAAATCCCCCAACAACAAATCCTCAAAGAAACAACTGCCCAATAAAAAAGTGGCCTAAAGACTTAAAGAGAAACTTCTCTGAAGAAGAAAGAAGGGTGGCAAATAACACATGAAGAAATGCTCAGCCTCCCTAGAGGTTGCATAAAAGAAATGCAAATCAAGCCACCATTGAGATACCACCTCACCCCAGTTAGAATGGTAAAAATCAAGAACTCTAATAACAACAGACGCTGGAGGGGATGTGGACAGAAGGGAACCTTACTTCATTGTTGGTGGGAATGTAAACTTGTTCAACCACTTTGGAAAGTAGTATGGAGGTTCCTCAAAAGACTTCACATATTGCTCCCCTATGACCCAGCACTCCCACTTTTGGGCATTTCCCCAAATGTTTACAAACAAGACCACACTAAAGCTACCAGCACAACTATGTTTATTGCAGCAGTATTTACCATAGCTAAGATATGGAACCAACCCAGATGCCCCTCAGTAGATGAATGGAACAAGAATATGTGGTCTATATACACAATGGAATTCTATGCCTCCATCAGAAAGAATTACATTTCCCCATTTGTTAGGAAATGGAAAGGCTTGGAAAAAATTATATTAAGTGAAGTAAGCCAAGCCCAAAGAAACAGAGGTCCCATGGTTTCCCTTATTTCCAATATCTATTATATGTATGAGTCAAGTAGAAAAGGTCAGATAATGTGATGTTAGGAAAATGAACCTTAAGATATGTACTTAAATGTGTTTTTTTCTTTCATGCATTTGTTTCTAACGCATTTATATGATTATTTCTTTGTTGTTTTTTATGTCCCTCCCCCATAGTATAACCCCTGCTTTCACTGTATTTGATGTCGGTATATCTTGTGGAGGGGAAGGGATAAAACAAGTCGTTTAAATAAGGATACAGGTGGACCCGTTGCAACAATGGGAAATACAAGTTTTCATGTCGAAAACGAACTTTACAACTTCGGTGGGGTGTTTAGGATTGGGTGGGAGGGTAGGGGGAGGCTGGGAAGGGATGTGAATGGTAAACAAATAGGAGGCTGCAATGCTTGATAAGAAATGTGCTTATTATCTTGCCCATGTAATTGTAACCCCTCTGTACTTTATGTTCACAATAAAAAAATAAAAATGTAATGTAAAAAAAAAAAAAAGAAACCAAAATCCAGAAGTGGAGATGTGGCTCACGTTGTATAGTGTCACCTTTGAGCAAAAAGACCAAGCAGGAATAATAGGTCTAATTCTATCTCCATTATTTACTCAAGGAAAACAAACAGACTCAGACACAGACACAGACACAGACACACACACACACACACACACACACACACACACACACACACACACACACACAATCTACGTTTTCCTAGACTCCCCCTCCTGAGCAGTATACAATGCCATTAACTTAATGTATGTTTTCTCCAAATTATTATGGTAGGGATTTAACTACATTTGTATTTATGATAATGTTTGTTTTGTACTTTTTGATTTACAATTTTGTGTACTTATGTGTGAGAACAGTGTTTTGTGAAGACTAAATAGAAATCAATGTTTCAGTAAATAAGTAGGTGACAGGTAGACTGAAAGATGCAGATTGAAGCACTTGAAATTTTATTTCTCTAAGTTTAAATATATATGCATATGTATGTATTTAAATTTTCTGCCAAGATTTTATTTCTATTAACAATGGTCTATTTGTTACATTATATAAATTTAACATATTGTATGTTTCATCGTAGATTAATATTTATAGAATTTCTTTCCTTTGGAGACCAGGTTTTGCAGTGTAGACCAGGCTTTCCTCATCTGCTTATTCTCCTGTGTCAGGTTCCTAATTATTGGCTGGTATTACCATATGGTAAGATAGTACCATGCCCAGTTATATTATTTACATTTTGTGCAGTATAATATTACTGTGAGCAGCTTTAAGTCAAATATCTTCATGAGTATTAATGAATTTCTTGCAAATATGTTATAAATAGAGTTGCTGAGTGAAGCCAATTATAGTACGCATGCCTGTACTCCCAGTACCCAGGATTGTAAGTTTAGGAGCAGCCTGTGCTACACAGGAAGTCCCTTTTAAAGCAAAAAAATCAGGTGAGATTGGAAGAGGAAATATATTGTTAAGCGGGGGGTAGGAACACACAAAATTTAGTGTGTGTGTATGTGTGTGTGTGTGTGTGTGTGTGTGTGTGTGTGTGTGTGTGTGCTTGTGCTGGTCCTAGGGCTTGAACTCAGGGCCTGGGCAATGTTTCTGAGGCTTATGCTCCAGTCTAGCACTCTATCACTTGAACCAAACTCCACCTCAAGCTTTTTTAGAGATCATTGGAGATGAGTCTGATCCAGTTTCCTGTCCAGACTTAAAATCTTGATCCTCTTTTCTCATCCTCTTTTGTAAGTATGATTACAGGCATGTAGTATTACTGTTAAGTAACAGTAAACATCATGCCAGTTTATACTCCTTACAGCAGTGTTTGAGTGTTGCACACACACCTAAGATAAAAGCCACTCCATGTTTGATGACAACCAGGTCTCATAATCCCATAAGATATGTATTGTTATGCTCACTTTACCTGTAAAGAATTTGAGATCCAGAGAGTTTCATTAATTTTGAGTCCCCATCTAGTATACAGTGGAGAATGTATTCAAGCCCAACTAGTTCTCTTTATTTCAGAAAACATGGAGTCATCATGTGGTCTAGTAAACACGTGTTCTATTGAGTATTGCTCTTTGAAAGTATAGTTCTGTGCCTGACAGATTATCTTTCTCTTTCTTTAGCTGCACCCACTTTCATAAGCTCTGGAAAGCACAAGTGATGAGAAGAGCCATTTTTGAAGGAGAAATTTATAAGGGGTTTGACCTTGGTATCACATACATATTAGTATGACCTCCCATTTGAGTTATGACTCCAGCACTAAATTTCTGTTTTTTCTTTTGTATTATTATTATAAATGTGAATTACACAGAGGTTGCAGTCATATAAGTCAGGTATGGATATATTTCTTTTTGAAAGGTCAGTCCTTCCCTTGCTCTATCAATTTTTCTCACTAGTTTGGTTTTTTTAACTTCCTTCTTCTTCTTCATCTTCTTCTTCTATTATCATTATTATCATTATTATTATTATTTATTATTATTATTATTATTATTATTATTATGCTGTAAAGGGTTTAGTTACAATCTTGTGGTAATGATTATTTTTTTTGTTTTAGTCCGTAATGAAGCTTGAATCCAGGGCCTGGACTCTCTCTCTGAGCTCTTTTGCTGAATAATGGCACTCAAATTGAGCCATAGCTCTAATTCACTCAATGCATTTCTTTTGGACAATGTTAACCTTTCACTTTATCTTTTTCCGTTTTCCCGTCCTTCCAAAAAAACAAATTACATAGGTCATTTTCAACATAGTACCAATTGAATACCAGTGTTACACATATTCATTCCTTGTCCCTCCTTTTCTATGACCCCTTTAACTTCTGAAAGAGAGATAAATGTAAAAAAAATGGCAAAAATGAAAGAAAATAAATACCTTGTTTCTTTTTCCTGGTCACTGGTTATTTTTGAGAGTGTGTGTGTGTGTGTGTGTGTGTGTGTGTGTGTGTGTGTGTGTGTGTGTGTGTGAATACTGGGGCTTGAATTCAGGGAGCTGACCTTTAGCTTTTGTAATCAAGAGTAAGAGTC